>NC_083317.1:12053928-12353928 GCF_963455315.2 Globicephala melas | reverse complement strand
GCAAAGCAGCTCTTGAATTAAGACGGGAGTGCTGTCTGTTCACTCCACATCTGCTTCACCTTCTTTAGAAAGGTGGGGGGAAGTGTCAGAAAACTTGCTTTTGCGGGGAAAGAGTCAAAATATAGTAAAACAGTGTCTCTGGCGCCAAGAGCTCTCAGTCCGTTCAGGGGACAGACATGCAAATAAAGACTGAGTTACAAGCCGCTCAGAGGGATAGATTCTAACCATGGTAGTCTGAAGCATTATAGGAAACGTACTGCTTTGAGAAAAAGAAAAATGCCCAATTCCTCGGTCTTGTTTCAACAAGCATGGGATGTCCACACACTCCGAAATTCTCTCTCTCTCTCTCTCTCTCTCTCTGTCTCCCCCTTTCTTTCTCTGTTTTTAACAAATTGCTATTTTAGGCCAGGTAATGTTTCCTTTTCCTCCATCTCAGCTCAGGGTGAATTTTCTCATACAGACAGCTTCAGTTGAACTTTATTAGATTAAATTATATTTGCTGACAGTCAACTTGTGACATTTATTTTCTAGACATGTGCACCAATTTTTGACTTCCTTTAGCGTAAAGCTAATAAGATCCTATATTCAATAACTTAAATCAGATTTACCTCCCAGGGAAAAATCAACAGCTGTGCCACTGGAAAACTCTCTCCTCAGTTCAATGCTAAGTTACCTCTAGAAATGCCAAGCGCTTTCAGACCTGGAAGTAGTTGCAAGAAAAGGTGGACACCTGTTCACGTGAGCTGAGCTCCTTTTGTGAAGGTCTAAGAGTTAAACTCGGAGCAGCTCTCAGTTTGGGGGTTCTTATTTGCATATTAATGCCCTTAGTAGTTTTACCTCCATCTCTTTTATTTTACAATAAGTGATTTAGTTACAACACAGGATTCTGAGAGCAGGAGCCACTCCCCACCTCCACAAGGCTTGTGGGGTCCTAGTTCCCCGACCAGGGGAGTCCTAACCACTGGACCACCAGGGAATTCCCAGTAGGAGCTTTGAGTGCATCTTGTATTTTGCTGACTTACCCCTGAAACATACAGCTGCTCTGAGCCTATGGGACCTGGTCCAGCACAATGCAAATAGAGACGCGAAATGAGAAACGAGAACGGAAGGATAATGCTATCATGCCTGCCTACTTTGTCTGGGGGTGGGGCTGGGGGAGGCGAGAGTAAGCAAGCAGGGAGGAGGGGACAGAGGAGGCCTGTGGGCATTTATTGCGCTGTAGTCACCCGCTCGTAGGCGGGGTTTGTCTTGTTTCAAAACTATGCGACAGGGACTTCCCTGGTGGCGCCGTGGAGAAGACTCCATGCTCCCAATTCAGGCGGCCCAGGCTCGATCCCCGGTCGGGGAACTAGATCCCACCTGTATGACGCAACTAAGAGTTCACATGCCACAACCGAGGAGCCTGAGTGCCGCAACTAAGGAGCTCACCTGCTGCAACCAAGACCCGGCGCGACCAAATAAATAAATATTAAACAACAACAACAACATGATGTGACAGGTGAAGGGGCAGAATGAAGGCGCAGGTACCACCCTCACCTTCATTAGCCCTGTGCTGAGGCCACCTGGGCACCTGCAGTACGACGGCCTCTCTCAACGAGCCAAGGAAAAGCAACAGAACGCGTTGGGTACCTTGGGCGGATGTACCAAGCGCACTGGGGTGGGGTCAGGGGAACGGCAGGGACACAGCTGTGGTCACGGGGCTGCTGAGCAGGGCTGCCACCCAACACAGACGGTTGTAGGATCAGGGATTTAGGCGACAAAACTGCAAACGGAGCTGCTGGTACTTCCCATTCTGCATTTCATGACGATGCTGGAACCCTGTCCCGTGGCTGCAACAGCAAGACAGCTGTAGCTGTTTTCTTGGTCTGAATGCAGCGAGTTCAATCTATTCACAGTAATGATAGCCTGGGACTTGGCCTGTGGGAATCTGCTCATCCAATAACCTCTGAATCCATGCTAGTGTGGCCCAGAATCCTACGGTAAAGTGTCCTACGACCCGCGTGTGCTGGGCCTGAGAGCAGGTTGGGGGTCCCTTCTCCAGCAGGGACACAACCCCAGACTCTTTTTATCGCTCTGGGCAGTGGTTTCAGAGTCAAGCCAAGTGTCTGTTTGCTTAAAGCACCTCATGGGTGGGCTCACATATCTTTTTTCCCCCTTTTCAGTGGTTGGTGAAACGAAGCAGTCTTAGGACCCGTATTCCCATCACTATCGGCCTCAGAGTAAGTTAAAATAATCGAAGGCTGCCACTTGCCCGCTCTGGAGAGAGCACTCCTGCTTGGGGCCCTTCACAGGGGCGGGTTCCGTGGACGTTCCCTCCCCGGTGTTCCCTAGCACGTGGTTTAGCACCTACACTAGGTATATATGGAAACTTACCGTATAGTTCGTGGCAGATTCTGGGGCAAGCAGGTGGGCTTTTAGATGCTTCACCTTGGGCGAAAGAAACTTCTGGGCTTTGGCTTCCTTATTGGTGCAATGACAACACTAGTTTCTTCCCGATTTGGCTGTCGAGAGGTTGTAAACGAGAAAACACATGTAAAGCACTTAGCATGTTGGTAGCTGGGAAACAGCTCCGTACTCTGACATCCAGTATCGAACTTTTCTTGGGAACAGTGACATCTCTCCTGGCCCTCTCTCTGGGGCCAGTGGACTTGGAGGAACAGAGTGACGACCCCTGGGATCTTGGGACGAAGGGTGGGCGATGGACGCAGTTTCCTGAGGCTTCATGGAGAACGGCTCAAGGCCGCCTGCCCTCAGCTCGTGGCGGCTGATTTCAAGCCTGACGGCACAGGCTTCGCAGAGCCGTTGCCAAGGAACAACGTAATCCTGTGACAGAAACACTGCCCGGGGTTTCGGTTTGCCGGTGGAAAGGGTTTTGGGTGGTGACAAGTTTTATTACAGGCATTCCTGGTCTCCCTGAAACAACCGTGTGAGAAGACAAGTTATGGAGGACAAAACCGCAGACCCAGCCTGGCAACAGACAACATGCACTGTGTTTCCTTGCTATTGATCCACAGATGTATGGGATTAAAAAACAACAGTCCCACCAAAAAGCCCAGGCCTGCATACTTAGGCTGGTCCACAGCCTGCCATTTGGCAAGATGACTTTTGCTGGTAGGTTGATTTCTTGGGAAGTCCTGGGAGTGGCCCTTGGCTCTCGCCTCACTAGCGAGGCAACCATGGATGGGCGAGGCCACCCGTCTGACGTCACCACCACCTTCCTCAGGGAGTGGATGCGAAGTGAATCAACCCACATTAGCACAGAGTCGCCCAGGGACTGCCTGCCCCCCTTCCTTATAGACAGACGGCCGTGAAGGGGCAGCTCCAGTACTGCCCTTCTGAGGAGCCGCTATGTCAGAACGGACAGAGCTCAGGGGTTATGACGAGGAGAGGACTGTGCGTTTTACGTGAGTATTCAATAAAGGGCTGTAGTGTGATGATAGTAATGCAGTGATTTCTGTACTCAAAAGCCAGTGGCCCTTTGGTTAACAATTTCTGGTGATTATGTGAAGCAACAGAGTAACCGTCATGGCCACAGAAAGCATTGAAATCCCATTGAGTCAAGAATTCCTAGTGATACGGAAATAGTGATTCTTAAGAAGAGCTACTGTGATCACGTGGCTTAATGTTTTCTGCAATTCAAGTGTGGCTGTCACGCATGCGTGTGAACTATATGCACTGACGAGAGCGGGAGCTCCTCAAATAAAATCACAGGATCTTATTGCAAACTTTGTATCATCCAAGGACAGAAGCTTTCCACAGAGACGTTTACAATTATAATGAAAAAAATAAAATTACACCTGAAACTAATATAATATCATGTCAACTCTACTTCGCTAAAAATAAAATAATAATGAAAGTCAAAAAGCAAACCGATGCAAACTTGATTTTACAAAATTTGACAATCAGAAGAGTAAGGTACAATCGAGACGTATAGTCGGTTACAAGCCACGTTAGAACAATGCTGTTTTGAGGACAGCAGAAACGTTAGTCAGTGCAGGGGCCCTAAGTAACCTGGAGATTGTGGGGAGATGAGGACAGGCTGCAGAGGGTTCTGGGAGAAGAACCTGTGTAGGCTGCTCTCCAGGGGCACTCGTCTCTGACAGGAGCCAAGCCTCCCCTCGAGGTGAGGGCACTCTGAGTGGGTCTCGCCGATGTGTGAAGGGCTGGGGGAGACATGGACGGTCCTCACCCTCCACAACGGAATCAGGTCTGGGAACCCAGGGTCCCGGCCCCGGCCCCGGCCCCAGCTCCATCCCTGTGGCTGTGCGTGTATGGGGCGCTCCAGCACCGTGGCGGGCGAGGAGCAGTGGGCACAGGGAGACCAGGGCAGGGAGCGTCCTTGTCACTTCACTCTTCCTCAGAGTGAGCATGATGCGTTTCCTCCAACTAGGGGAAGAGTCTTCTACAGACCAAATGCAGCTGGACAAGACGTCTAGGCCACTTCTGGCTGCACAATCTGAGAGATGTACTCGAGCTGCTGAGACGTCAGCATTTGCAGAGATGATGAGTCGGAGAATTTAAAAGCAAAGATGTCCTAGAAAACCAGTCAGGATGACAGGTGAGCCAACGTGGTTGTCACCGAGCCAACAGCGTTTGCATCTGTCAGCCTCGGTACCGACCTCAGCACGACAAGAGCTGCAGGCTCTTGTGAGCCCACAGGGAGAACCATCGGTTACCAGGATCTGCATTTGTTTTCAGGAAAAGCCCAGAAACTACACAAGAATTTGTCCAGTTTCAAGGTTAGTCTAGTTTGGCCACCCAACTTCCATCACAGGTACAGCCTTTACACCTGGAAGACAAGACCAGCCAGGTCTCAACCAGGGGGTGAACTTCACCTTTGAAGCTGGGAGACACGAGGCTACACTTAGACCCCCTGCCAGTCTCTGAAACAAGATTGAGAATTGGGCCTCTGACAGTTCCACAGGGAGGGCCCAGGAAGAATGCGGGTAAGGAAGTGACGGGCGGCCTCTAGTGGCCACTGACAGCCAAGTTTCACAGCAGATCCCTGGGACAAAAGGTACTTTCAACCTCCTGCAATACAGCAATCAGGAAGCAAAAAATGTTTGTAACTATATCTTCAGTAGTTTGCCAAAGAAAAACCTCAGATTAGTAGATAGTCGTCCTGAAATAAAAATAGTTTAGGCGGATTCTTTTGAGAATGTATTTATTAAGTTCTAAAACCTTGAATAACTTTTATTTTAAACATTCAAACTGAAAAACAACTAGGAAAACCAGAAATTTCAACAACTTTCAAAGAGAGCTGTGGGTGTCCTTTTTAGTTATTATTATTATTATTTTGCCAAAAGAAAGGTGAGCTAATATTTTAGAAAGCTTCATCAACCGGTGAACTTCATCTTGGTCTCCACTTTATGTCTTTTACTCCATGAAAATGTCTTTTCAAAGCAGTGTTATCTGCCCACGGAGAATTTAAACAGGAATCGTCGTCATTTTCTTCCAGTTTCTGGACACAAACGTATTTTGCTCAGGAAGGCATTTCAGGAAAGTGTTCTGCAGAACCCACGACCAACCTCCTTGCTCCCCACGTCCCCAGAAGCAGGACACCTCCAGAGCCTAAGGCAGGCGGACACCGGCCAGGGGCCCCGCAGCCCTGGCGAGGCTGGAGCTCAGGACGTGCCCTCACCACATCCTGCAGAGCCCCCCGAGCTACCCCCGTGACCAGAGTAAGGCCTGGGGGTGGGGGGCGAACGCCCCAGGCGCCAGCTAGCTGAGGATCCATCAGTCACACGGTACCTTGAGCTCCTCTTGTCTTCTGTGATAGAAAAGCATCAGCTGCTTCTGCTCCTCACTGCTAATGATGGGTTCTCGCGCTGGAGCTCCTTGCCCCCTCTGAAAAGACGGGGGGGACAGCAAATTGCGGACTGAGGCGTTCTTATAAGGAAGTTACAGCTCACGCCTTACAACTGCCTTTGCCGACTGCTAAAGATAAACAGGCCATGCATCTCTGGTCATCCACAGCGGATCACGAGGGGAGTCTCGCTCTGGCCCTGGGCCCTCACAGTGGAGGCTGGAGGGTGCCGTGTTGGTCACAGCCATTCCCAAGTCAGCCACTGCAGGTCCAGTGAGGGAGGGGTAGAGACAATCGTGGGGGACCCTGCTGCCCCCAAACTATAGAGATGATTTAGGAGAGAGCACACAGCAAAGCAGCCTGCAGGTATACGGCTCCACACGAAGTCCTTGCAGGTCTCCAGCCCTCCACCTCTTTCACAGACTGTCAGCACTTAGAAAAACTTGAGATCAGTGCTCTGGGCTGTATTTTTCATTTCAAGAAACATTTTTAGTTACTTGTAAGCCCTTTTTTTTTTTTTTTTTTTGGTAGGCCTCATTTTTAAAGTTGAAATGAACGCAGCATACTCTCCTTTCCCCCCAATTAAAACAAACTCCAGACACCGTCCACCGATCCATATTTCCTTCATGTTTTTGTTGCCCCATAAAGAGGACAGTTTGACTTTAAGCCTGGACCGGCAGGATTAAAGTGTCTGCACAAGAGTTTAAATCTTTCAGATTTAATGTGAAGTTTTATCAGTTTGCAAGTAAGCGAAAAATAGTGACATGTTAAAGTACTTACCCGCTGAATCTTGACGATAATTTTGGTTTTTTCATTCTTCCCCACGTAGTCCGAAAGCTTCTTTGTTCGTCTTAGCTCCTTCGCTGCCCACCACAATTGTGCCTCTGATTCTGAGATGACACTGAGTGCTGCCTGGGTTCACGGTAAGAACCAGCTTTAAGGTAGTCAGGACACGGCCAAGGGTGTGGCCCGGCCCTGTGGGCAGGGAGCCTGGCCAATGCCCCTCCCAGCATCGGAAGTGGGAAGGCTTCCAGCACCCTGCCCTCCCCTGCCGTCCCCCACGGGCAGCACTAATGCCCCCGACTCAAAGCCCTCACTCATTTCAGCACCTTTCCTGTTAGTTTCAACTCATGCCCTGACTCAGGTCACTTCTGGAAGGTGGCGGGTATCCTATCTCATTTGCACCCTCATCCATGATACAAGGTCTGTCTTAGATGGATTTTTAGGTTACTGCCAGGGAAGAAGACGGGGATCCTGCTGGGTGTTTAAATACAAAAGCCTCTGACTTACGATGGTTCGATTTATGACTTTTTGACCGTATGATGGTGTGAAAGTGATAGGCATTCAGTAGAAGCCATGCTTTAAATTTTGAATTTTGATTTCTTCTCGGCCTGGTGATGTAGAGTACGAGACTTTCTCGTGATGCTGGGCAACGGCAGTAACTTGTGATCGCCAGAGTCATCAACCGATACAACTGTCCGTACCGGACAACAGTTCTGTTCTTCACTTTTAGTACAGTATTCAATAAATCACACTATTATAAAACGGGCTTTGTGTTAGATGACTTTGCCCAACGGCTGGCTAATGTAAGTGTTCTGAGCACGTTTCAGGTGGGCTAGGCTAAGCTATGATATTTGGTAGGTTAAATGTATTCAATGCATTTTCAACTTATAATATTTTCAACTTACGCTGGGTTTGTTGGGGCATAATCCCATCATAAATTGAGGAAGAGCTGTATAGGTATAATGGGGCTGTTCGTTTGCTTCTGCATATCCTGCCTATTTAAGATGGCTCAGAGAAAAAGATACTGTCCCACAGGATAAGGAATGAAAAAATGAGAAAAACAAAGGAAAGTGGAACATAAAGCTAAGAAAATAATAAGGAGCAAGAGGTAAGGCTAGGGGCTTCCCTGGTGGCGCAGTGGTTAAGAATCCGCCTGCCAATGCGGGGGACACGGGTTCGAGCCCTGGTCCGGGAAGCTCCCACGTGCTGCGGAGCAACTAAGCCTGTGCGCCAGAACTACTGAGCCTGCGCTCTACAGCCCGCGAGCCACAACTACTGAAGCCCACGTGCCTAGAGCCCATGCTCCGCAGCAAGAGAAGCCACCGCAATGAGAAGCCCGTGCACCGCGACGAAGGGTAGCCCCTGCTCGCCACAACTAGAGAAAGCCCACGTGCAGCAACGAAGACCCAACGCAGCCAAGAATGAATGAATGAATGAACGAATAAATAAATAAATAAATGTATTGGGGGAAAAAAAAGAGATAAGGCTAGAACACAAAATTCCATGCACAGGGACCGATACGTTTGGGTAGAAATAGGCATGAATTAGGGTTTTGGCTTCCCAGTGGTCAAAGAAAATGGGACTGTTTTCAGTTACTCCCTTGTCTCTTGCCACCCCTGTGTGTGGGGGCCAAGGCCTCAGCCAGGAGCACATCCTCGGGGTCCTCCCCTGAATTCACAACTCTGCTCTGAAGCCTAGTCTAGCAAAATGGAAAGCTGTGTATGAAGCAACAAACTACATCAGCAGAGAAAGGTCAAATCGGAGGGGCTGCTGCTCTTTGGGGGCTGGGGGAGGGAAGGGACTCACCTGGAAGAAACCCCAAGAGCCACATACCTGACTCCCCGACAGATCTTCTTTATTTTCAAATTCCATCCGGATAGGATCGTATGGCGGCAACCCCATGGGATAAACAATCATCACTGCACCTCGAAGCTGGTCCAAGGCGTCTTTCACCATCTCCATGGTAACGCAGACGTTGGCTTCCACGTGTTTCTGAAAATGATTACAGGCATCGTTATCTATGATGCAGCTCATCAATTCAACAAATCTCAATCAAGTTCTTGTACAAGACCCGTGCCAGATACTGCCAGAGCGACAGAAAGAATGAGACGGCGCTCACTACCAAAGGGACTACGGTCTATTTCTGGGGCTGAGCCATGGCCACCACGACCTAGGTTATAAGGCAGGATACGAGCGGCACCAAGAGGGGTGAAGTGCAGAGGACACTCTGAGGGGAGGAACCCCAGTCCAGCGGTACAGATGCGAGAGGGCATCAGGAAACAGGGCAGAGGGGACGGCATCTCAGGGAACAGAGTGCTTCAGGACGAGCAACGGCAAAGAAAAGCAGGTAACAGCTCGCAGCCCACGCAGCTCAGGGAAGGGAAGGCACTGCTGGCCGGCCAGGCTGGAGCCTGTTTTGGGATGGCCGTGAACGCCAGGCTGAGGAGTTAGCATTGACAGTGAGGTGATGGGCAGCGAGTGGCTTCTCTGGGAAGAAGTGGTGACGCTGTGAGACTCATCTTGCAGTGGTTGTAGAATGGACCCGGGCGGGGGCAGACCACGTAGCAGGCTCTGAAGAATGCAGAGAAAGGTGTGACGTAATCGAGAGTGTATCTGGTCTTTGCCCCCTGTTCCTGGCGCAGAGCTTCAAAAACCCTTGGCATTTCCCGAGTGATAGGGTTGTCAGTATTCCTAACCAGCCCCCTCTGACCAGACCTGGGTTCATGCTGACGAGGTGATCCATGTGAACCCCTGGATAGTTTGGGGAGCGGTGGCCCCCCCAGGAAGCCCAAGCTGGGACTAGCAGGTTGGAGCTTTCAGACACCCTCCCCGCACCCCCATCATCACCACCTCTGGAGAAGGGGATTGGAGAGGAGCTCAGTCTTGTGGCCACTGATTTAACCAATCAGGTCCACACAATGAAACCCTGATAAAAATTCTGGACGCTGAAGCTCAGTGGAGCTCCTGGATGGAGAGCACACTGAAGGTGTGCAGCCGGGGTCCACGAGGAGGAGTGGCCACGGAGGTTCTGCACCCCCTGCCCCTGGCTCTAACTGTGCTCTCTGGGTCTCTCCCATCCGGGAGTTGTATGCTTTGTAACAAAACTTTATAACAAAATAGGAACTACAGCACTTGCAGCGTGTTCGGTGCGTCATTCCAGCAAATCACTGAACCTGAAGTGGGGTGGTGGGAACCTCCAAACCTGCGGCCAAACCAGACAGAGTGCAGGTCACCTGGTGCCGGAAGTCGGGCGAGTCTGGCTGAGGAACTCACCCTTTAGCTTGCGGGGTCCATGCCAGCTCTGGGTAGTTAGTGTCAGAGCTGAGTTACAGGCCCCCCAGCTGGTGTCTGAACACAAAGGCTATCAGGGGAGCTTCCCTGGCGGCGCAGTGGTTGGGAGTCCGCCTGCTGATGCGGGGGACGCGGGTTCGTGCCCCGGTCCAGGAGGATCCCACAAGCTACGCAGCAGCTGGGCCCGTGAGCCGTGGCCGCTGAGCCTGCGCATCTGGAGCCTGTGCTCCGCAACGGGAGAGGCCACAGCAGTGAGAGGCCCGCGTACCGGGGAGAAAAAAAAAAAAAAAAAAGGCTATCGGGGAGCCTTAAATAAAGTGGTGACCGTGGAAATGAAACGAGGGGTTGGATTTAAGATGCATCTTAAATCCATGGGAGTGGACGGTACAGGACCAGACCTAAGGCATACGAGTGACAGAGAGGAAGCGACGAAGGTGACACTGAGCCTGGATAACCGAGACAGCAGTGGCTCTTAGTAGAAATAGAAAGTCTGCAGGAAGTGCTTCCTCTTGGGTAAAGAACACAGGGCAGAGGAATCAATGAGTTCAGGTCTAGAAAACTTGAGTTTGAAGTGCTGGTTGGACTTTCAGGTAGAACCTTCTAGAAACCAGCTGGAAACTCAGGTTGCAAGTAAAGGAAGATGCTGGGGTAGAGGACAGAGACTTGAGAGTTATTGTGGAGAGTGGAATCTGTATTTGGCAGAGAAGATAAAATGCCGAGGAAGAAAGAGCAGAAAGAAAAGAGAAGAGATTCAGGATAAAGTACTTTGAGAAACACCAAATTTAAGAGGCAAGAGCCAGAGAAAACAGCACCCAGGAAGCCGGGAGGGAACCGGGATAGAGGAGGCTCATGTACGTGGTCGAAAGACAGAGAGGGGTCCAGGAGTCAGACGGGAAAAGCCCCTGGATTTGCAGGAGGGGGGTCACTGTTGGTCCTGAGGCGGCCATTTCTGTGGCGGAAGAAAACAGAGGCCAGGTTCTGAGAAACCCGGGAGCATCTGGTCCGAGGATCTGGGGGCCTCTCCTTCGGGAAAGCTGCTGGGGGTGGGAAGATGGGGGAGGCGAGTGTTGGGGGGGCAGGTGGAAGGTTAAGCTGCAGAGGATTGATTTCAGGCTAAGGTAGGAGGCCCGAGTGTGCTTACAGAGCAGATGCTGCCATAGGACAGGAGAGCCTAAAGGCATTATTCCTCCTGGGTTTCTAGAAGGGGGGATGCAGACCAGCTGGAGTGGGGGCAGCAGCGGAAGTGGGAGAGCCCAGGGGCAGGAGACACTGGTCAGTTTCGAGGGAAGAACGAGAGAGATGCAGGAAGAGACGGTTTGCAGGGGGGACAGAAAACCGAGGGCTTACGCCAGACGGCCTCGACCTCACTACCAAAGCAGGAGGCAGATCTGCCACCACGGAGAAGGTGAGAGGGCAGGAGCCCAAGGAGAGGAAAGGTCTGAGACAGGCTGGGGGGAGGGCCAGCGGGCCCGCAGTCCCCATGAGGTCAGAGCTTGCTCAGCAAAGGAGGTCAGGCCAGGAGCACGGGCCACGCAGAGACCCGGAGCCCGGAAGAGGCCACCTGGGGCCCCGCTGGGCTGGGAGGCAAGGCAGGGGAGAGGGGTTATCGGGAACCCTCGGCACGCTGACAAGGGGCTGGGGGGCAAGGGCGGGGGCAGGGAAGGGTGGAGGATCCTGCACTACGAGGGCGACATCAGGGCCCACATCTGAGACGGAACCGCTCTGAGTAACTGTGAGTTATAACCTGACCGAGCTGTAGGCAAGTGACACGGAAGGGAGGTGAAAATCCTTGCTTCCGAGGAAATGCAGGAGTCCCGTGACCTGGTGCAACACGGATCATCAGCGTGGATGCCCAAGTCCCGGGGGGACCGGGGACCAGGCAGCACCCGTGGCCTGAAGCTGATGCACCCCAGGGAAGACAGAATGCCCTGGAGGCCCAGATTTAAACTCTCTAAACCTACGTTCTCATCTGTAGGACGGAGGTAATATTCCTGCCTTACCTACTCCCAGTGCGGCTTGTGAAATTGTTTCCAAGTCATACATCCTCATAAATCAGGCCTTCCCAGGAGGGGCATATGCCGTAGAGACGGTGTGACGATCTCCCGGATCCGGGGTCACCGGAGGGAAGCTGTCCCACTCGGAGGGCTCCACCCCCCACTACCAATATATGCAGAAAGGGGGCGCCACGGGGTCATTTTCTACAAAAACTCCACCAATGTCAAGGGCGGTGATTCCCCACCAGATGCCATGGTTGGGTAACAGAGAAACTCACGGTGCGGCCTCAGGACGACAGAGATTCCCCGCTGTCCTGGTCTCCCACTCACAGCAGAGGGTGGGTCCCAGGAAGAGAGGCGGCATGGACACCATCGTCCCACCCCAAGGAGCCCCAGTTTCGATATTCCACCGTCTTCCACTCTCCCCCTGAGGAACCTGAGCAATGGAGGTGGAGTCCCAGGCCCAGGGCCAAGGGACTGGTCACAGTGGGGCTGCTGGGACCTGAACTCTTCCTTCCTGCTCGCCCAGTGGGTTCTGACCCACAGGGCTAAGTGCCCCCCGCAGGGCAGGGTCTAGGGAGGCGAGAGCGACGCCGGCTGCATTTGGGAAGCAGCGTGGAAGCCCCGGGTGAGAAGTGAGGCCTGGCCACCCAGGAGCTCTGCAACTTTGGGAAAATCGCTGCAGCATAGCGACTGGAGCCCCTGGGAAACCTCTCTCTCTCAACTATGACATGACTATGTAAAAAGACACACAGGCAAAGGGAAGAAGTGATACAAATGAATAGGAAGGATACCCACAGAAGCAAGAGTGGGGAGTGAAGGGGGCGGAGCAGGGTCCAGGCCACTCTTCTCCTAACGTGCTCTGAGATGTGCCCATTTGACTAGATGTTACTAGCTATTATCCTTTTAAAAAAAGGTTCTGCAGTCAAATGTATTTTGCAAACATTGGATCGAACCGAAGCCTTCCTTGTCGGCTTTCCCAGAGTCTTTCCTATATTAACAGGCAGAAGGGCAGCCTTTCCTGAAGCACTTAAAGGATTAGTTAAGAGCTTGAAGAATTTGGGAAATGTTGGTTTAGAAATAACAGTTATGCCCAGTGCATTGAGAGGAACAGAAGAAAAAGCAGTTATCAAGTGAGAAGGCCTGCAGTGGCGGGTGGGAGCAACTAGTCCCAGCGACACATAAACAAAAGCGACTGATAAAAACATTCAATTCTTGAAAAATCCTTAAATTATTCTCCTCCAGACTCACAGTATAGGCATGTCAATGGTATATTTCTCCTTCAATGAAACACTTTTTGTGTAAATACTTAAGACAATTACAAAAAGCTAATTCGTAATAAACACATGCTGTGCCAGTCAGGTATCTGTAGATCCAGCATGTGGTTACAACGTTCGCATCTCCCCATTCCACTTTCATTAGTTCTTAAGGGTTACAAACTACAACACATAAAACGGACAAGCAGTACGGGTTTACTGTGTAGCACAGGAACTTATAGTTAATATCTTGTAATAACCTAAAATAGAATATAATCAGGAAAAACCACAACTGAATCACCATGCGGTGCACCTGACACTGACACAATATTGTAAATCAACTATACTTCAACTAAAAAAAAAAAAGTTAAGGAAACAAAATCATATATGCATCAATTCATACGTGAACCACATTTACACAAGCCGATACCCATTTCTGTCAGACCTGAAAGAACTGGGAGGATTGAGGACAATTATGAAAAGGAAAAGCTAGGGCCCACCCCGAACATGCTTGTTTCCCTTGCCTCTGGAAGGAGGAAGGAGGGAAGGAGGGAGGGGGAGAGAAAGAGAGGGAGAGAAAGAAAGAGAGAGAAAGGAAGAAAAGAAAGAAAGAAAGAAAAAGAAAGAAAGAAGGAAAGAGAAAAGGAAAGACAGAGAGGGAGAGGGAGGGAAGGAGAGAGGGAGGAAAGGAAAGGAAAGAAAGGCTTCATTTAAAAAGCTAACCTTCGATATTATTGCTTTGGCTTCTTCTATAGTCTTCTTTAAAACTTGCTTCATCTTTTCATTTGGAGCTATGAAAATAAAAAAGGGAAGGGGGAGAGAGACAGCCATCTTTAAAACTCTTCTTAAACATCTTAATCCCTTCTGTCTGCGTCAGGGAGGAAGGGAGATGAGAGAAAGTATAAGAATGGAATTCAGATGAGGGATACAGGAGAGCTGGCTGTAAGAAATTAGGTAAAAATCTTTCAAACTTCATATGCTGAATAAATAACATAGCCATTGAAAATACTAGAAATACAAAACTGTATTAAAATAAAAGTGATTAAGAC
This sequence comes from Globicephala melas, assembly GCF_963455315.2. NCBI lineage: Eukaryota > Metazoa > Chordata > Mammalia > Artiodactyla > Delphinidae > Globicephala > Globicephala melas. The sequence continues at coordinate 12,339,749 of NC_083317.1, read as the reverse complement.
AATCTTGGTTAAAGATGAATAATGAACTGGTAAAAATAAACTGTTAACTCTTCTTACGAGTACCATTAGTTTTTTCATTCATGCAATTCCTCCTAAAAAGCAAAAGATCTCTCCAAATTGAGAATGGGTTTAGGTATGAAAAGATGTGGAAGACAACCAACTATTTTCTAGGTTAACGTTGAAAAGAAACAATACTAGAAATTCCTATTATCTTCAATACTAAAAAAAAAAATTTCTGAGCATGCAAAGGCCTTATAGGGACACTTTATTTCTTTCGCTCCTAATAGTGTTTTAAGGGCATAGTAGATACTTAGGTGTTTGTTGACTGATCAATTATAGTCTTTTATTTTATTTTATTTTTTAAAGAATCCATGATAAACTTTCTTTATTTATTTATTTGGCTGCATTGGGTCTTCGTTGCTGCGCGCAGGCTTTCTCTAGTTGCAGCGAGTTCGGCCTACTCTTCATTGTGGTGCGTGGGCTTCTCATTGCAGTGGCTTCTCTTGTTGCAGAGCACGGGCTCTAGGCACACGGGCTTCAGTAGTTGTGGCACATGGGCTCAGTAGTTGTGGCTCGCGGGCTGTAGAGCACAGGTTCAGTAGTTGCGGTGAACGGGTTTAGTTGCTCCGCAGCATGTGGGATCTTCCCGGACCAGGACTTGAACGCGTGTCCCCTGCATTGGTAGGCGGATTCGTAACCACTGCGTCACCAGGGAAGTCCCAATTATAGTCTTTTTTGTTGATGTTTTTGTGTTTTTTGCCGTACGCGGGCCTCTCACTGTTGTGGCCTCTCCCGTTGCGGAACACAGGCTCCGGACGTGCAGGCTCAGCAGCCATGGCTCACGAACCTAGCTGCTCCGCGGCATGTGGGATCTTCCCGGACCGGGGCACGAACCCATGTCCCCTGCATTGGCAGGTGGACTCTCAACCACTGCGCCACCAGGGAAGCACCTATAGTCTTTTAAATGGAGTTTTTTATGCAGGTTAAAAGGGATAAGAAGCTATCAAAATGGGTTATCATCCCTTTTTCCTTCCAATTCCACACAAACAACCATATACTAAAACAAGAGGAATTTCTTCAGTGTGCTGGTGTGTCCTAAGCTGCTCTGTACAAGAGAGACATGTCCTCAATTCGAGCGGAGACTGTTGGGCTGACATTTATTTCCTCCTTCCACACAGAATCTCTAAATAAACCCTGATCTAAAAACTATAACAAAACACACCCTTCAATACATTATCAATGATTATCCCCTCAAACGATTAGGTCGAACCACATGAAAATGCCAATTTTCAATCACTTGTTGCCTACAAAAATGGTAATTTCTTTTTTTTTTTTACATCTTTATTGTAGTATAATTGCTTTACAATGGTGTGTTAGTTTCTGCTTTATAACAAAGTGAATCAGGTATACATATACATATGTTCCCATATCTCTTCCCTCTTGCATCTCCCTCCCTCCCTACCCCACCCCTCCAGGCGGTCACCAAGCACAGAGCTGATCTCCCTGTGCTATGCGGCTGCTTCCCACTAGCTCCCACTAGCTATCTACCTTACATTTGGTAGTGTATATGTCCATGCCTCTCTCTCGCTTTGTCACAGCTTACCCTTCCCCCTCCCCATATCCTCAAGTCCATTCTCTAGTAGGTCTGTGTCTTTATTCCTGTCTTACCCCTAGGTTCTTCATGACATTTTTTTTTCTTAAATTCCATATATATGTGTTAGCATACGGTATTTGTCTTTCTCCTTCTGACTTACTTCACTCCGTATGACAGACTCTAGGTCCATCCACCTCATTGCAAATAGCTCAATTTCATTTCTTTTTATGGCTGAGTAATATTCCATTGTATATATGTGCCACATCTTCTTTATCCATTCATCCGATGATGGACACTTAGGTTGTTTCCATCTCTGGGCTATTGTAAATAGAGCTGCAATGAACATTTTGGTACATGACTCTTTTTGAACCATGGTTTTCCCAGGGTACATGCCCAGCAGTGGGATTGCTGGGTCATATGGTAGTTCTATTTGTAGTTTTTTAAGGAACCTCCATACTGTTCTCCATAGGGGCTGTACCAATTCACATTCCCACCAGCAGTGCAAGAGTGTTCCCTTTTCTCCACACCCTCTCCAGCATTTATTGTTTCTAGATTTTTTGATGATGGCCATTCTGACTAGTGTGAGATGATATCTCATTGTAGTTTTGATTTGCATTTCTCTAATGATTAATGATGTTGAGCATTCTTTCATGTGTTTGTTGGCAGTCTGTATATCTTCTTTGGAGACATGTCTATTTAGGTCTTCTGCCCATTTTTGGACTGGGTTGTTTGTTTTTTTGTTATTGAGCTGCATGAGCTGCTTGTAAACTTTGGAGATTAATCCTTTGTCAGTTGCTTCATTTGCAAACATTTTCTCCCATTCTGAGGGTTGTCTTTTGGTGTTGTTTATGGTTTCCTTTGCTGTGCAAAAGCCTTTAAGTTTCATTAGGTCCCATTTGTTTATTTTTGTTTTTATTTCCATTTCTCTAGAAGGTGGGTCAAAAAGGACCTTGCTGTGATTTATGTCATAGGGTGTTCTGCCTATGTTTTCCTCTAAGAGTTTGATAGTTTCTGGCCTTACATTTAGGTCTTTAATCCATTTTGAGCTTATTTTTGTGTATGGTGTTAGGGAGTAATCTAATCTCATACTTTTACATGTACCTGTCCAGTTTTCCCAGCACCACTTACTGAAGAGGCTGACCTTTCTCCACTGTACATTCCTGCCTCCTTTATCAAAGATAAGGTAACCATATGTGCGTGGGTTTATCTCTGGGCTTTCTATCCTGTTCCATTGATCTAACTTTCTACTCTACCCAGCAAGGATCTCATTATTTGATGGAGAAATTAAAACCTTTACAGACAAGCAAAAGCTGAGAGAGTTCAGCACCACCAAACCAGCTTTATAACAAATGCTAAAGGAACTTCTCTAGGCAAGAAACACAAGACAAGGAAAAGACCTACAATAACAAATCCAAAACAATTAAGAAAATGGGAATAGGAACATACATATCAATAATTACCTTAAATGTAAATGGACGAAATGCTCCCACCAAAAGACACAGATTGGCTGAATGGATACAAAAACAAGACCCATATATATGCTGTCTACAAGAGAGCCACTTCAGACCTAGAGACACATACAGACTGAAAGTAAGGGGAAGGAAAAAGATATTCCATGCAAATGGAAACCAAAAGAAAGCTGGAGTAGCAATTCTCATATCAGACAAAATAGACTTTAAAATAAAGACTATTAGAAGAGACAAAGAAGGACACTACGTAATGATCAAGGGATCGATCCAAGAAGAAGTTATAACAATTGTAAATATTTATGCACCCAACATAGGAGCACCTCAATACATAAGGCAAATACTAACAGCCATAAAAGGGGAAATCAACAGTAACACATTCATAGTAGGGGACTTTAACACCCCACTTTCATCAATGGACAGATCATCCAAAATGAAAATAAATAAGGAAACACAAGCTTTAAATGATACATTAAACAAGATGGACTTAATTGATATTTATAGGACATTCCATCCAAAAACAACAGAATACACTTTCTTCTCAAGTGCTCATGGAACATTCTCCAGGATAGATCATATCTTGGGCCACAAATCAAGCCTTGGTAAATTTAAGAAAACTGAAATTGTATCAAGTATCTTTTCCAACCACAACGCTATGAGACTAGATATCAATTACAGGAAAAGATCTGTAAAAAATACAAACACATGGAGGCTAAACAATACACTATTTAATAACTTAATAACCAAGTGATCACTGAAGAAATCAAAGAGGAAATAAAAAAATACCTAGAAACAAATGACAATGGAGACACGATGACCCAAAATCTATGGGATGCAGCAAAAGCAGTTCTAAGAGGGAAGTTTATAGCAATACAATCCCACCTTAAGAAACAGGAAACATCTCAAATAAACAACCTAACCTTGCACCTAAAGCAATTAGAGAAACAAGAACAAAAAATGGTAATTTCTTATGGTTCATCTATCACATTTAAAAGTTAGCTGCAACTTAGAGCAAGAAGACAGATGTCTTCTTTTCCACCTAATTCATTCTGGATTAGTGTTTTACAAGTAGTTATATGGTGCAGTATTTTATAAGTTTGTATTTATAAGTATTTTATAAGTTTGTATTTATAAGTATTTCATAATTTTTTAACTTAAAGAACTGCTTTCGTACTTATCGCTATACTCAGGCATGCAGAGAGAAGAAAAATGTGAATTACCTTGTCCATTCCTTCGTCCAATATCATCCTTTTTAAATACTGAACCCGCACTGGGGACACACTTTTCACCCCATTCATCCTTTAATTTCAAATCTTCAATTTGGTCGTCAGTCAGTCCTTGCATATTGGGAGGGAGAAATACGCCATGTTCTGCTAATTCTTCCATTTCTTAAAAACAAGAGAAAGTTAGACAATATGTATGGTAGTCATCATCATAAAACCTTACACCTCTTGGAATGTAAGCTCCCTAGTGGTCGGGGGTCTTGCCCATTGGCTATTTTATTTAACAAACACTCTGATGCCACTTGCTATGTGCCAGATCTGTCCTTGACCTCTGACAAATGCTCACCAATTTGTCCTAGGGCAACAGATGCAGAGAGTCTGGGTGTTTACCCACCGTTCACAGGCTACAGGTTCTGTGCTCTAACCCACGGTGCTATGTTATACTTCCCGGCACTCAGGAAGCACAAATTCAAATTCATTGACAGTCTGAATACACATCCACATAGGGAGTTATGGTTTTCCAAGTGCGTTCACATAGCTTATCTCATTTAATTTAACCTTGAGAGGTAGGCCAGACCGTTATCAACATCCTCATCTTCCCTAATTTGCAGCTGTATCACCTGAGGCTTGCTCTGGTCACACTTCAACTACTGTATATAAAACTTTATATAAATACTTTATAAAGGATTTATGTACATCTGATCATTGGGGAGGATATAAGGCAGCTCATGCCCTTCCACAGTGGCAGAGACAAGATCTTGATTTTCTAGTATCACGTTCACTATTCAGATGCATGCTTTATATTTTTCCTGTTCCGTATATATTCACCCCAAAACGAATCCACATTTCAACCTTGCAAAACTGTCTTTCTTTCTTCTCTTTCCTTCTCTCTCTCTCTCCCTTCTTTCTTTCCATGAAGGAGGTAGGTGGAGCTAAGTCTTCCCATAGCACTGTGTGAAGACACTAGATGGCCTGTAATAATACAGTACTATGGAACAAATGGTGGAACTAAATGGGCTATTTATGCAATACATATTATCTCTCTCCCCACCAGACTGTAAGTATCTGGGGGTCAAGGAGCTGGTCTCATTCATCCCTGTCTTCAGTGGGCATAGCACTGGGACCTGCCTGAATCACGGCTGATAACAAGGACTGTAGACTAAATGAATGGGTTGGGTTTTTTTTTTGGTCACGTCGCATGGCATGTAGGATCTTAGTTCCCCCACCAGGGATCGAACCCGCGCCCCCTGCAGTGGAAGCGCAGAGTCTTAACCACTGGACCACCATGGAAGTCCCAAATGAATGGGTTTTAAGTTCACTAACATGCCTGAACAATCAGCACCACATTTCAATGGATAATTTCATAGAAGAAGAAGTTGAGGCCCTTTTCTCCCCAAATGCTTTCATTTTAAAATAACACTTAATCGAGCTTGTTTTGGAGTCAGTAAATTTTACTAAGAAACTATACATATGACCCATAAAGGTAGAAACCATGACGCTTAAGGAGTTCTCCATGGTACAAAAATCACGTGGTATAACTATAGACACAATCACACCCTAGAGCACACCTGGAGTAGCATCCTGTCAAGTACTGCGCTGCCTAATGTGGCAGTTACTAGCTGCACGTGGCTACTTGGATTTAAGTTGAAATGCAATGAAATAAAAAACGCAGTTTCTTCGTGGTGCTCAACGGCCCCCTGTGCTTAGTGGATACCTTACTGGACAGCACAACCTGGGAACATTTTCCATCGCGGTGGAAAGCTCCCTTGGACGGCACTGCTCCAGAGTGTCGAGAGGACAGTGACCAAAACACTGTAACAGGAGAATCAGGCTTTGCTTCCTGGAGAAGGGAACACCAAGAGAGGCAAGAACACCGAGGCTCTCTCACTGTTTCTCACCTCTGAAGGCCATCCCAAAGATGGGGGGCTCACCACCGGAAACTGCTCTACCTCCAAAGTCTCAAAATAGGAAATTCACTTGTAAAAAACGGCCCAGTGGTCGTGCCACCTCTCACACTTGTTGAAATCCACTACACCGGCTCTTGGGCCCAAGCTTCCGGCTCCCTCCTGTGCCTCTTGCCTCCTCTGTACAGGGTTTATTTCGGTTTGCTCACAGCGCCCCAATCCCGGCTCCCAGACCCTGGGGTGCGCCCTCCCCGCCGGCTCCGGGAGCCTCTCCTCGCGGTCCACCAGCTCTTGAAGCATCTCTGGCGAACCCCGCTGTCCCATTTCAAGCCCGGCTGCCGCATATCTTTGCAAATCTTCACAAACTTGACCCTCGGCCCCAGCCTGCCCGAAAAAGCCTCGCTGGTCCCGCCCAACTTCGTCCCAGATGGCCCAGTTTCTTCTTCCCTTCCGGGGCCCTCGCGGTGCGGGCCCCCACCCCAACCCAGCCGGCAAACTCGCCGCGCCGCCGGGCCGCACCTGAGCAGACGCGCTGCACCTTGAGCCGCCCGTTGTAGACCCGGGCCACCTGCACCGTGAGCTCCTCCAGCTCCGTGCTCCCCGGCGCCTGCAGCAGGAACTGGCTCTCGTCGCCCCGCTTCACGTGCAGCAGAACCATGGTGGCCCCGGAGGTCCCGCCGAGGAGGCGAGAAGGCCCAGGATGAGCGGCGAACAGCGACGACCGACCGACTAACTGCCGCTGGGAGGCGGGAACCCGGGGCTCCGGGGCTCGCGTTGCTGGGGGAACTGCACTCGCTCCCGGAAGTGGCTGTTGCCAGGAGCAACAAAGAAACAGTCTGAGGGCCGCCGCTCAAGGTCACACCCCGAGGCTGGGGCGGAGACCTCGCCCTCCACTCCCGGGAGCAGGTGCTGGCGAGCAACGATCCACACAGTCCGGGAAGGCCTCCGGGGCCCGCCCGCACCCGGCGAGCCGGATTCGCCGAGCCCTGCTCCCGGAAGTGGGTGTCGTCAGGGCAACCCTCAAACAGACCAGCCGGCTGAGTGGAGCGCTGGCCGCCCAGTCGGCTCGCCTGGGGCCCAAGATTCCACCCAGGGAGGTGGGTGGGTGGGAAAGAGGTTGCTAGGTCGGGAATGGGTGGGGTGGTGGGAACCCACAGGTGCCTAGCCCCGCAGCAGTCTCCCCACCGCAGCTCCGAGCCTCGGTAGCATTTCCGCCGCCCCCAGTCTCCACTTCCGGGAATGCCTCCCGCTGCTTCGGGTCTGGAACGCACAGAGGAGGCTGTCTCAGATCGCGGATCCCCGGTGTCTGCTGCCTCTGCTCCGGTTTTCAGCACTGAAGGGTCAGGGAAAGTGTCCGTACTCCTTCGTGGGGCTGATTCGAATTCGTATCTCTAGAGTGGCTCGAGCGGCTGCTGCCGTAGCGACCCTCCCCAAACTATCCAGCAACTCACTGCCCAACAAATTCTTATTAAAGGCAATCGGGTTCGGTGCTTCCTTCCGGGCGCCGGTGACAGGGAGGCAGATTGAGGGTCACTGCTTTCATGGAGCTTATATTCAGTGTAAGTGACAAAGAGAAAACAAAAACGGATACGGCAAATTCAAATAGATATAAAAACAGAACAGGGTGACTGGCTTTTTAGATTGGATGGTCAGGGAATGCCTTAAGCCTTCAGGCATTCCTTGGGTGACATTTGTACTGAGGCCTTGATAACGAGGCGCTAGCAAAGCTAAAATAGTGCAAGGCCCCGATCCCTGGTTATCTCCTTGGAAGGGCCATTGCCAAATGCAAATTGAATATTACAAGCACCTGCCACTTTGTGTACCTGAAACTTTGCCTCCCTCCATTGAAACCCTTAAGTTCCGGGGCAGAGTGGAGAAAGTGTGTGACTGTAGGCCTTGGAAATGCCCAAAGCCAATCCAGAGCCTCATGTGAAGACCGTTAGACTGACGCTGGATAGAAGCGGGATGGCGCCCAGGGAGAGATGTGTTTTCATCTCTAGTAGTGTTGCGGCAGGGTTCACCCAGACCCTGGAACATGCAGTACTGGTCAGATTGGCAAATGTCTCTCTTCCCCAGAGGAAGAAAGTGGCCTACTGTGGTCACTTAGCTCCTGACTGCTGGCTGTAAGATCATCCCCCTATTTCTCCTGAATCCAACTGCATATCCATCAAGCCAACTCCTGCTTAAAAACTTGGTTTATAGTATAGCCTTCTAGGTAGAGAGAACCATTTATCCACACACTCATGTACTACAGGGTCTCTAGGTATACTTTTTAATTATATAAAATGAATGAAAAGTATAGAAAACCCATGTTTGTACTGGCCACTCAGTTTTATTTAAATACGTAGTTATCAACTACATATCTGGTGGAAAATCTGCCAGACTGTCACAGGTCGAGCCCTTGCACCATCTTTAACCTTTGTCAGCACTGATATTTGCCTTTGTAGTCCTCTTAACTTTACTCTTCCGTTGCATTCCTTTCAGTGTTCTCTTTAGGTCTTTTTCTTCTCATACAGTCCATGTCTTACAAATTTTGTGCGTAGCTTTCTCTCAGTGTGGTTATTTTGTTTTATAAATTTATTTACTTATTTTTGGCTGCGTTGGGTCTTCATTGCTGCGCGCGGGCTTTTCTCCAGTTGCGGTGAGCGGGGGCTACTCTTCATTGCGGGGCGCGGGCTTCTCATTGCAGTGGCTTCTCTTGCTGTGGAGCACGGGCTCTAGGTGCCTGGGCTTTGGTAGGTGTGGCACATGGGCTCAGTAGTTGTGGCTTGCGGGCTACAGAGCGCAGGCTCAGTAGTTTTGGTGCACGGCCTTTGTTGTTCCGCGGCATGTGGGATCTTCCCGGGTCAGGGCTTGAACCCGTGTCCCCTGCATTGGCAGGCGGATTCTTAACCACCGTGCCACCAGGGAAGCCCTCTCAGTGTGGTTTAAGTGATCATAAATCATGCCAAAGCCTGTTGTCTTGTCACCACCCAAGTGGGTTCTGAATCTGAAGACAAAGATGATATCTGGGTGGTCTTGTGTACTTTAGCTTATTGTCTCAATATTTTAGGTACTGTTGCCTTTCTAGGGTAAAGGGCATCTTATGACCATTTGTATCTGCTGAAGCACTGCATTAGTGATGAACACTCTGGTACAAATAACTAATGGGCCATTCATGATGGCTGCTAGATAACAGGTAGCCAGGGAGGAAAAGAGCACATTTTTACTGTATTTAAAAAAAAATTTTTTTTTAAATACCATTGGGCTTCCCTGGTGGCGCAGTGGTTGAGAGTCCGCCTGCCGATGCAGGGGACACGGGTTCGTGCCCCGGTCCGGGAAGATCCCACGTGCCGCAGAGCGGCCGGGCCCATGAGCCATGGCCGCTGAGCCTGCGTGTCCGGAGACCGTGCTCTGCAACGGGAGAGGCCACAACAGTAAGAAGCCTGCATACCGCTATATATATATATATATATATATATATATATATATATATATATATATATATACCATTAACACACATATGTATCCGTAAAGAATAGAGAATATTGTTTTGCATGTTTTAAATTTTATGTAACTAATGTCATACTGTATTATTTTGTACCTTGCTTTATGGCTCCATAATGAGATTTAGTAATATTTCATTCACTTCACCGCTGTATAGTATTCCACTATGAATATGTCACTGTATTCCCCTCTTGATGGTTAGTTTCTTTCTAGTTTTCACCATTACAAACAATGCACATCCCGCTCCACATGTCTTAGAGTTTCTCTCCAAGTGTAATTGGTTGTGATAGAATGCAGGAACTTTACTGGATGTTGCTGAATTGCTCTCCAGAGCTGATGTGCCAGTTTGCCCTCTCGCCAACAGTGTATGAGTTCCCATATTTCCACATGTTCGCGAAATCTTCATGTGATCAGACTTACTTTTCTAACATTAATAAATTGGCATTTTGATTTATACATGAGTTTGTGAGTTTGGTTTTCCTGTGTCGGTCACCATGCCGTAAATGTGGACCTGCGGGGCTCAGGATCTTGGCTATAGATCATGTGGAGAGGCTGAAAAGATAAGCTACAGACAGAGAGATATATGTGCAAACCACATATCCAACAGAGGTAGAGCATCTAGCATACAAAAAGGACCCTCAAAACACTATAGTAAAAAAGCAATTTAGGAAATGCACAAAAGACACAAATAGATATTTCACTAAAGAAGATGTTAGATAGCAAATATCACATGAAAATATGTTCACTACCATTAGCTATTAGGGAAACACAAAGCCACAATGAAATATTTACTACCAAAATGGCTAAAGTAAAAAATAGTAACAGCAGCAAATGCAGGCAAGGATGAGGAGAAACTGGATCACTCGTAAATTGCCAATGGGAATGTTAAATGGTACAGTCATTCTGGAAGACAATCTGGCAGTTCTAAAAAATCCAAGCATGCAACCACCCTACGACCCAGCAATTGCACTCCTGGGCATTTATCCCAGAGAAAACTTATGTGCACATAAAAACCTGAGATGAATGTTCATAGCAGCTTCATTTATAATAGCCCCAAACTGGAACAACCCAGATGTCCTTCAGTGGGTGGGCAAATGGTTAACCCAGTTGTGGTACATCCATACCATGGAATACTATTGATATACACAGCAATAAAAAGGAACAAACTATTGATACACGCAATCCAGATGAATCTCCAGGGAATTATGGAGTAAAAAAGGTCAATCCCAAACGGTTACACATGATTCCATTTACGGAACACTTGAAGTGGCAAAATTGTAGAAATGGAGAGTAGGTTAGTGGTTGCCAGAAGTTAAGGACACAGGAGAGGGGCATGGGATGGGAGGGAAGCAGGAAAGGGGCAACATGAAGGATCTTTGTGGTGATGGGAAGGTCTTGTGTCAATGTGAATGTCCTAGTTGTAGTAGTGTACTATAGTTTTGCAAAATGTTGCCACTGAAGGAAACTGGGTAAAAGGTAGTTTCCCAGTTTGGGGAAACTGGGATCTCTCTGTATTATTTCTTATAACTGCATACAAATTTACCTTAAAATAAAAAGGTTTTACAAAGCCTATTATTCTGTATCTGTAACTTCTTAATCAGAGGTTAATGAACATAACTGAACTATGTAAGAATCAAGGTTATTGTTTTAAATGGCAATCTGAAAAAAGGCAATACTCACAGGAACAACTGGCCTCGGTCTCTTACTTTGGGTCTTTTTTTTTTTTTTGCGGCACGCGGGCCTCTCACTGTTGTGGCCTCTCCCGTTGTGGAGCACAGGCTCCGGACGCGCAGGCCCAGCGGCCATGGCTCACGGGCCCAGCCGCTCCGCGGCATGTGGGATCTTCCTGGACCGAGGCACGAACCCATGTTCCCTGCATCAGCAGGCAGACTCTCAACCACTGCGCCACCAGGGAAGCCCCCGACTTTGGGTCTTTTAAGGCAGTCTCTTCTTTCGCCTGACTCCTCGTGCACCTGTCTCCCTTCTGCGCCTCCCCTTGACCCCCCAGGCTGTTTCTCTTGCTCTGGGTTAGAAAATCATCATTCATGCTTCACGTGTTATTTTCGAGCCAACAAGATTTTGCATCAGGGCCTCTCTTGCAGAATAAGTGCATGGCTTCTTAACGGTGATTAGTAATCTCAGAATAGCTTTCTTCTTACTTTTAGCCGAAATATTACATAGAGAAGTGAAATGGATGAAAATAAGACCTTGAATTAAAATACCCAATTATACAACAAGAATTAATCCCCAAATGTCACCAAACCTGTATATATAAACTTCAAGGAAAACGGCTGAGAAAAATTCCTCCCTTTTGAGCAAAGGAGTCAATATGGTAAAGACAGGTATATTTATTTCATATGAGAGCACATTTCACAGGATATGTACAGAGTGTTTACATACCACTGACTTTAATACTGTACTTCTATAAAGTATATAGTTATAAATACTGTATGCCACATAAGCAATAAAATTCTTACATATAAACAGCAATCTACTATAGAGAATGAAGAATTCACAAAGAGATCCTGTGTCTAGCTTCTGCTCTGCTTTTAACAGAACTGGTAAATATTTTAATAATACACAGAATAGTGGCTAGTTATTTGCAGCAGACCTTTAACTTTCATAACTTTGTGTACTTTTTCAGCAACTTGCCAAGTAGAATTTGCTGATAAAGGCTGAGCTGCTACATGATATGTATATTTTAGACAGTAGTTTATATTCAATAGGAAACATTGCTCACAGAACTGCAATCTGCACTAGTGAAGTTTATAATGAATTATTTTGCTAATAGAGAGCAAATATTGAATACCATATATACTAATCACATAGATTTGTTAAAGCCACAGTTTCAACAAGTTAATTCACATTTTGAAGCACACTGCCTATAGTAATATTGCTGTTTAAAATATACTACTGCTGAAATGATTAGAACCCCCCCAAAAAGCACAATATAAAACTCACGAGTTATTTCTAACAGCAAATCCTGGCTGTTAATAGAGAGAGGGTTACTTTTATAAACATAGTATTCTGATAACATTTGAGTATTTAGAAAAGTGCTTTTTTCCTAACAGATTTGCTTTATGCGGTTAAGTGCGATGCAGTTTGCTGTGCTTTTACATTTTACGTATTCTTAGCCAGGAACTCTTTTTTCTGATATTCCGCTAATGCACATCTTTAAAGGTTAAATGCAGACAACGGAATTTAGGTCGACATATACAACTCTTTGTATAAAAGGAACGTTAATATAATGGGTAAAGGTAATCTTAAACTGACAACAAAACAACTATTGCTCAAGGAGTTTTCTGATTAGGATTACTCAATGGTATCAAAATACTACATTCTGTATACATTCTGTGTACGTCTTCATAAAATTAAAGCAGGATCAGCTGCATATTGGCAGTGCAGGAGACAAAATCCACAGCTAATTTGAGGTGTAGCCTCTACAAACGTAAAGCAGCATCACAGATGTGTCGTGTAGTTCGTGAGAGGGAGAGAACACACAAGGAGTAGATCCCAGTTCCGCCCCGGGCGGCGCCTGTGGCCCGCTCACCACTTCCAGAGCGGAGGCGGCAAGAGAAGCGCGCAAGGGCCGTGGGCAGCGGATGCCTTCGCGTACGTTGAGCTCTAACGCTTTTCACTGAGCTTGGTGGCACGTGCTTTCCCGACTTTCTGGGCCAGCGTGCTTTTTTGAAAGGGCCGGGGTGTCGGTCCACGTGACCGACTGTAACCACACACTACGCCGCTTCCGGCTGCAAGAAGCTCCTCCCCCGGAAAAGCCGGCACACGTGCTGCCGTGGCAGGTAACAAGGGTGTGCGCGGTGTGCGTGTCAGACGGGGGTGGGTGTGGAACTGTGGTCGATTCTGGTTCCCTAGTGAGATCATTCTAGTTTTAGAAAGAAAAGGAATGAAATATCCAAATTTCATTTTCAGCCATCCTTTAGATAATGAAATATTGAAAGAAGAACTATGTTCGAATTTTTAGGTAAAAATTTGGTCTGATTTAGAATTTAAATTATGCGTTTTACAAATATATAAGTGTGTATATATATATATACATATTACTGTATATATATATACACATACAATTACTGTATATATATATATACACACAGTGTGTATATATATATATATCCTTTTAAATTCTGTTTCAGTATAAGTTTGACAGCTCTTTGATAAATACTTATAAATACCAATTTTTAACAAGTAAGAAAGGGGCTGGCAGTAATGTCAGCTAGAAGTTGTTTGAGCTTTTTGAGATTCTGTAAAGGAGACTGACAAAGAATTTCTGAATAAGGACTATTTTCTGAAGTAGTTTCAAGCACTTTTTATGGCTTCTACTCTCTCTTATTTATCCAAACAGAAACACACCAGAATTCCAGTTAATAATGAGAAAGATTTTTCCTTATTTCCAATATACACATATTCCAACTTTGTACACATTAAATAGTGGTATTTCATGACAACATCAGTGCACTTAACAATTACTTATTGCACATAATGAATAACGAATGCCCAATTCTTTTGGCTCTACCCTGCCAAAACTATAAAAACAACTGCTTTCTACTGTATAACATTATCTTTCTGTAAAGTCTAGCGTGGGTGATGCCTTAGAGGCCAAGGCTGTGAAAGGGTCTGCTGGAGGGGTGGTGCCAGGTGGGAGCAGAGGGACAGGAGGCGGAGGTGGTCTTCTTGCTGGCAACACACAGAAAGAGACACTGGTACCTTTATTCCAGTCATCACTAAGGGTCACCTTGGAGCCAGAAGACGAACTCGGCTGATGACCCAGTAGGTCTGGACAAGTGGGCCTTGACTTTCCTGTCACACCGAAGTCCTCTTCTTCCTCGAAGGTTACCCATCCTTTTGGGTTGCTGCTTTTTAGTGTGGGTGGGCCCTGCGGACCAAAACTGTCCTCAAAGCCATCCAGTGAAGATGAAGGCTTGCTACTGTTCTGTCTGAGAGGCTGCAGAGAAGGGAAAGGACTCTGAGCAAGGGGCTCTTCTCTGGAGAACCACGAAGTGGCCTCTGATTCTTGAGATTCAGCTCTAAAGGGGTTTCTGGGAGCGGCAGTCCTGTCGGTGAAAGGATTTGTGCTGCTCGAGCTCTCAGTGAATGGGTTTGGAGAACATCGTGTGTTTTCCTGGGATTTACTCCGGGCTGGAATTGGAGGTATTGTCGGCATGCAGCTTACAGAACTCAAAGTATTCATGTTACTTGGGGTTGCAGAAGGCAATGGAATCAACCCCTTTGGGTTTGGGGTTTGAACAGATGGCTGAGCCTTTGATACAGCAAGCAGGTTCAAAGACAGGTCTTCAAATGGGTCGGTCTTTAATGGCGAGTCCAGTCTGATGGCGGAGACCCCGTTTGTTTTTACCTGGAGAAGAGAGCGAGCACTGAATAATCAACCAAAAAGCAATATACTTACTTTGAATACCCCCTATTCTTCCTGTCTCAGTTATTCCTCATTTTCGGGGGTGGGGGTGGGGAAGTATACGAATTTAGGAAATAAAAAGCAGCTTTGCGTGGCTTGTTACTCTGGTGGTTTAAGTAAGATAACAGCTAAAGTATTATTTTGTAAAAACTCGCTACTGAATAAATAAGTCCTTCTATTAAACTGAGCTTATTTTATCCATGCAAGTATTGAGACAGTAAAATGGGGAACTGCACAGAATTAGCAGACCAGTCTTGCTCATGCCCAGTACTATCAGATGTTCACACAAACTGAAGAAATCCATCTTTAGAACTTACGCGAAATCTCTATAAATAAACTTCCAGCACCCATCTATGATGATGATGTGGTTTCACTGTTCTTTTAAATATATTTTCATTGAGATTTAAATATGGAAATTCAACTTTATGGATGAAAATTAATTTTATTAGTATATTTGTATTCACCAGCTGAAAACAATACATCTTTTCCTTTTCTACTTGGACAAATGAATTTCCAAAGTATTCTTTGCTTTTTAATGTAGGTTCTCCTTTGCAGGATAAACGCTGTGAGTAACATAACGGTACTCCTTAATTGACCTTCCTTCATCTTGTAAAAATGTTCCAAAATGGATACGTTTGTTAACAATCAAATGCAATGACTGTTTAAAACGGGGTGGTGGGGGAAGTCCCATTTTCTATTTGGTATATTAATTCTTAAACCAAAATGAAGCTGTGCCCAGAGGGTGCACAGTCCTCTCTACGTGACAGAGTTGGCTGTGCACTGTTACTGGCAGGAGGAGGGGTCGGAATTACTTCACAGTCATGAAAAATCTGCCCTGTGTGCCTACTTCACAAAGAAGCTGGCTGGAGTGGAGCATGGCTGTGGGACTGAGCACGGCCAACTTTCCCTATGGGTAACAGAACTGGGGACCTGGCCTTATAAGAAAACTGGCTCATCAGGAACTTCATTTTAATAATTTTCAAAACCCTACATAATTATTAAAACTAGGTAGATGACTTGGATATTTATGTCAAATTAAAGGTAAGGAAACAAACCTTTGGGTTGAAAAGGACAGGGGAGGGAGAATTTTAGCTCAAGACTTGCAACGTAACAAAACAGAGCATGACCCAAAATGAATTTAGATCGTTGTTAAACAAATAACTAAACATTCATGAAATATGTTGAAAAAAAGAGCAGCAGTCCCAATAAAATGTAACTGCATCTTATGAAACAGTAACTTGGTGCTTAAGAATAGGGAAGGCTGTTCATTTGCAAAAGGAAACAGTGTGGATAACTTCGTAAGTGAATCACTCTCTGTATCTGTTTTATTCAACTGATCTAGAACATACTTTATAATTGAATAAACAAATATGTTTTTCTTTAAACTTAATGTGGCAATAAATTTGTACAAAATTGAAGAGTAAACATGTCACAGATTCTAAACTGTATTCTAAGTGTATTAAAGTACTTGAGAGACAACTTTATTACAGACGTCATAAAATTACAATTAGCTCTACATTACCAATAATGTCTGGATTATTTATGGTTCATATAACAAAACAGAAGTACTTGATTGGGCCTGGGCCCCAATTCTCCCATGGTAGATACAAGGGTCCACGACACAGACATTACAGGTAAGACGTTTATGCTTGCACAGCTTAGAATAGTAGGCCCTTGCCAAATAAATGCTAGACATTTAAATATCTTTATTTTCATATATTAAAATATTTTCTTTCAAAATAATTTAAAGGGTAATTTGATAGGAACAGGATCATTTTGCCCAATCAGACTTGAAATTATAATGAGAGCCACACCATCATTCATTACATTGGAATTAATTTATATATATCTAAGCAGGATTTGTGATGACTTGACATTAATGACGATGGTATTTTTACAGAGAAGGGTGTTGGAAAGGCCCTTAAACAATCCTGCTACGTTAACTTTCATCTTTGTAAATCATCAATTCTTCCTTATGAAAAAGAATTGTGCTACTAAAATTATTTTTTTTAATTTCCCAAAAGAAATCTAAGAAAAAAAATTGAATTTTGTATTTATGTAATTATGCCATTGTTAAAACCAAGAACCTTTTTGGTTTTGCCAAATACACTTCTATATACCTAAAGCTTACCTTCTTGAAGTTAAACTTCTTAGTCTTGTTAATTTTTGTAAAAAACAAAGCAAAAAAAAAATGGGAAAGCATTAGCAAGAACTAAAATGGTTCCTAAAAATTCAAAATACTAAGAAAAAAAGGTTTTATGGTATGATAATAGAATTTATTAATGTGGACAGGTGGTTTTTAAAATGAGTGAAAATTTAGATGTATGAAGCGAAAGACTCATACATCTAATGTGCTAAGACAGATGAAAAGCACATATAAGATTGAGAAATAATCCAATACCTGTTACCCTGATGGTTGCTCCTGCTTTGAGAAAAGGAACACAGACATCAAAGGAAAGAGTTAGGAGGACAATCGGAGACCAACCAACAACCCTAACAATTCAGCCTTCAAAATACTTTTATTTCTATATTATATACAAAATCCAAGAGCAGTGATATTTGCAGGTCATAGCATAAGACCAAGAGACAATTCCAATTTCTTCTGTCATTTAGAATGAAAAATGTATTGTTGAATTAGTGTTCAAACTTAATTTTGTCTGAGGTTGATTACTAACTAGTTCAAAGTGATTTTTCCAAAAATAATATTCCGAATAGGGTTTGGAAGCTCTAAAATATTTGAAGCAGCCTGTTATGGATGAAATGTTTGTGTCTCCCCCCACCCCAAATTCATATGTTGAAAGCCCTAACCTGCAAAGTGATGGTCTTTGGAGATGGGGCCTTTGGGAGGTAACTGGGGTTAGATGAGGTCATGGGAGTGGGGCCCTCACGATGGAATTAGCACCCTTAGGCGGAGACACACCAGAGGGCTTGCTCTTTTTCTCCTCGTGCAAGCACTGAGGAAAGGCCATGTGAGCACACAGCAAGAAGGCAGCTGTCTGCAAGCCAGGAAAACAGCCCAGAACCCAACCACGGCGGCATCTTGATCTCAGACTTCCAGCCTCCAGAACTGTGAGAAAACAAATTTCTACTGTTTGAGCCACCCAGTTTATGGTATTTTGTTATGGCAGCCCAAGAAGAGTAGGACACAGCCTTAAGATAGTCTGTGGGTTTATCACCATTAGAGAAAATGTACAAAATGGCATCACTTTGCAAAAAAGTGAAAAATGGTATTTAACAAATGGTCAGGATCCAGGCTTGTTCTATATTACTCAGGTTTTCTGAAGGGTGATACTATCATTAATTCACTTCATAATTTATGAGCTGGAAGGTACAACAAGGTAAGAAACTGGATCCTCTTTTTGTTGTTTAAAAATGAAATCATAATCTTTTCATAATATAGCAGTACTTTTAAAACTTACAGTATTCTCAAGGAACAGTTTGAGCAAATCTTCCTCAATATTTAAAGCTCACCTTATTTTAAAATACCAAAACTCTCTTTGACAATTTAAGTATTACTTAAGTATTAAGTATTACTTAAGTATTAAGTATTACTAGAGTTTCCTGCCTACGAAACATGAGACTCCTGAATTTAAGCTTTCCTGATGGTCCTGATGTATCAGCTTTGGCACAGGACAGGACACAGGAATGGGTCTATACTAAGATACACAGGGATGGAATTCAGTTGATCCGGAATGCTGAGGTGTTCCACTTGCCCTCTTCCCTCACTGGCAGCAATCACGCTGACAGTATAGCCACGATGCTAATATTTTACTTCTCATTGGATTCCTGACTTCTGCTTTTTAGCTGATAATCAGATGACTAAGATGTTGGAAGTCAGATAGGTGAGGCATTTTCACATTTTGTAAAGGATATATAACATGTGGTATAATCATATGAATTAGAAGAATCTTTTCTATATAGAATTATCGAATCAAAGGACACTTAAATAGTTATAAAAAGTAAAGCTGGGTCATGTGTGTTTTTATGTTTTAAATACCTTGTAGATTTTTGGCAGAATTGATAAAGACTTGTAAAAATTACTAAGTGTTCAATTCTAAGACTATTTCATATTATTACCAAAATAACAAATGTCATATTTTACTATCCCATCCTTTTCAACTTATAGCCACTACAGAAGATTTTAAAAATTTTAAATGTCTATTATTTTTTGAATAGGTATTATTCTTATGGTTCAAAGTTCAAAAGGCACAAAAGGTAAAATACTTCCCTTTCCTTCCGGCCCCTCAGCGTTGTAAGCTCCAAGGAGGAAACTAACCACTTTGTGATCCTTCACAAAGACAGTCACAAAGACATGAACAAGATCCCACTCCCCCAAAAGAAAAGTCTGTGTATATAATGTGCAGAGGAATTTGGTATCGGTGATTGAGGCAAAAAGAAGGTTTAAAACAAACATCTTTCATAGTTTTGATGAACAGAATACAAGAGTCAAGAACACAATCTACTGAGCCACACACAAAGCATGGGCTTGCTGCCTGCCACCAGATTACCGCACCCACTCCAATGAAAATCAGAAAGCAAAACAAGCTGAAAAATGACCTAAGAAAATGACACATGGCAGTCATTGGAATACTCATCCTGTAGTACTTCTGTGTCACAGATGACTTTCTACTGAGAATTGCAACCTTACCTGAAGTGTGTCCTTTCTGAAGTTGTTCAGAGTACCATACCTACTTTCAATACTGAAAACATTTATAGAGTTTTAGGAATCAGGGTTCACTTTTACTATGAAACTCATGATCACTTTCTGTCCTAAAACAGCAATACAAAGCTCTAAGATACGGCTACTTTGAAAGTTTCTTGCCCTCCAATTACATTAAAAAAAAAATACAATAGTACACCTCACAAGAAAATGAGAAGAAAAATTCATGATACACTAAAAGCCGATTGGCAGAGAGAAAATAATAGATATTTATTGTTGGAAGGATTTCTACAATTATTATACATCTTCAGCATCCTCAACAGTGCAATGGCACTGTTTTCTGTGTGACACTCATGAGATAACATTATTTTGATGGTTTTCACTTTGGTGAATAAGCCTGCTGCTGCACGCCCAAAACTTCTAAACTGATCCAATAGTGTCTGTAACTGCTAGAGATCCCTGAGGAAGCCCAGTGCTGACTCCACCACGGAAAAGAGCTAGCTGTGTGGCATCAGGAGGAATAAGAGCGTTACTGGAAATTAACTTGACTGCCAGTGGTCAGGAGTGATCTGACTGCCTCTCTCTCCAGGATGTAAAAGCCAAAACTTATTAACTGTGAGCAATAAGAAAATAAATTATTATTGTCCATCCTAATTCATTAACTATCCAAAGTAAATTATGCATAAAAAACCCAGAAAGTCACCAACACTTTAAACATTAACAAGATAAAACAGCCTGGGAGCTGCCTGGAATTCCTTAAAGATCCCTAATCTAGGGTCACTCTCTGAGAACCCTTGATCCAGGCCACAGGTTAGACAGACAGACAGAAACCCCAAACCTCAAACAGCCAAACCATGCATCTGCTGTGTGACTGGTTTGAGATGTCCAATGACATTCGCCTGTTGAAGTCATATCTGAACATGCGATTAAATGTTTGTCTACCAAAAGACAAACATTTGTTAAAAGTGAATCTCATATTTGTTTATTTCTTAAGCTAATAATTAAAATAAGTATGTTCAAAGACTATACCAAAGGCATCAAATATACCTCAGTAAAAAAAGAAAAACAGAAAAACAAAACAAAACAAAAAATAAGCCCAAACCCTCACAGAAGCGTCCAGATGATCTTCTGCCGGCTGGCAGGACTTACCTGCGGCTGCACTGAAGGCTCAGAAGGCAAGCTGTGGGACGACCTGCTCCGAGGGGGCGGCTGCGGGGCAGACTGAGGCATAGGTGTGGCCACCGGGACAAGAGGCTCCCGCATCTGCTGAACCGGCGGGGCCAGAGAAGGCTGCACAGGAGGGGCGGCCTGAGGCTTCAGTGGTTCAGGAAGAACAGCCGGCCCTAAAAAAAGTCATTTCCAGATGTTAGGTGTTTTCTAGAAAACCACTTTCTATCCTTCCTTTAGTGAAATGTAAGGGATTCTAGTCCCTGTCCCGCCCACCCCTGGCCCCAAGCAGCCTCATTTCTTGTGGCATAAAGAAAGACACAAGGCTCTCCCAATTCAAGTAAGTTGTAAAAAGCGAGACACTGCAGAAAGGAAAAGAAAAAGAAAAAGGGAAAGAATACAGAACGGCACTGCTGTTTCTAATACAGGGCGTACCTTTCAGTACTTCTGATGGTTTGCTTTGGCTTTCAGGAGTCAGTCTTCCAGCAGACACCCGAGCATGGCTCTGGGGGGCGCTGATCACCCCGGCACGGGGTGGAATGATCTAAAAATGGAAAACGTAACCGTTGAGATATTTACTTATTTTCAACAGATAAGATTTGGTGAAAATATTTGCTTTTGCATCTCATCTCATTTCCTCAGCCTCTTGTCATTTTAATGGCTCTTTATTTATAGCCACATCGTCACAAGTTTTAAAAATCTTCCTTTTTATTTTCCACCGTTTACTATGTGCCAGGCGCTGTGTTAATTAAGCACTGTGGAGGCATTTCCATTTCATTGTCCAAATGGCCCTCAGAGGTAGGTATTCTTTTATCATCTCTATTATAAATGAAGATGAACAAATGTATACAACTTTCCCAAAGCCACAGAGCTAGAAAGTAGAGCCAGGAGCCAGACTCAGGTCTGACCCGCTGCAGGGCCGTGCTCTTCATCCTGTGCGATGCTGCCTTAATGGGCGACGGGGATGGTATTACAGGTCACGAGGACGTGACCTGACATACACTGTGTAACTAAGTGGCTTACGAAAAACGATGCCGAGGTCTTTTTTTTTAAACACAGATGTAAAACCTCTTGAGTGCCTTACTCGATATGCTAAAATAAATACACTGGAAGACACACTGGTGAAAAACGTCTTTTCTATTTTCACACATTTGCTGAAGACTTTAAGCTCCCAATACTCCTTATTTTAAGCAAAAGTTATGAATGTTATCTCACAAAATTCTGACTTTCCTTCCCTATTCTTACAGTATTAAATAAAGAAAGTACTTTGTGGGAAGTGGTAGAATCGACGGATAGCAATTTCCCCTTCTTTGGAAAAAAGGAGAGTGGGTAACGGCTATCTTTAGGTATACTCCACAGACATTTTACTTTGGAGTGTGATGTTATATATAGAAAAAGGCCTTTAGGTTGGATGTTAAATAGAAAGCTACAAGAGAAAGAACGAAGTATTTCTATCTTATAAATCTTATGAGGATTCCTTAGAAATTAGAAGTAGTTTCATTAACAGAAGTTTCTTAATTTCCAGTTACAGTCACAGTTCCCACTTCTTACTCTTCAGCTGGAGGCCTCCCAGCAGTCCCAGGACCCACTAGACTGATCCTGGTTTCTGTTTTCTTTCTTTCTTTTTTTCCCCTTAAGTTACTTGCTCTATCCCAGAGAAAATTTTCACTTGGGTGAATAAGAGGATAATTCTGTGTATAAGAGAACACTGATAAACACGCAGAAAACCACAGATTCACAACACAGGGAAAGGCACTGCAATGCCACCTGCTCTCCTGCTTTTAATACCTTTAGAACCAGCTTTAGTTGACCGACTATCATAAATGGGTTTTCTGAAATCTAGTTTTCAAATCCTTCTGATTGAAGAATTACTCAGATAATATAAAAAGTTGCCCCAAAACATCACTTCCTCATATAGAGATTCTAAGATATTTATGTAGCGACTGCAACTACTTAATTGCATCACTTTTATTCAAATAAGAAAGTATGTTTAGTTACTTTTGAAGAGGATGTTAAAATACTTAGTGCTGAAAGGTACCTTGGAGAGCGTCAAGTGCAATTCCCCATTTTAGAGTTGAGGAAACTGGGGCCTTGATGGGCCCCATGATTTCTTCAAGATAACACATTTCATTAGCAGCAAATTGGGACCTAGAACCTAGACCTCCTGGCTCCCAGGCGAGATGCTGCCTACCGGTCTGGCTGTACTGTATCCAGCAGGTCCTGGGCCTGTGAGTCCTGTTTGAGGCGAAGGCTGATTGCGTCCTGGAACAAAGACATCGCACCGTGTATTTCATTTTTTTTAAAAAAGAAAGAAACAAGAAACCATTACTTATATCCCAAGTGTCTATTCACGGTCCAGTTTTAAGGTTAAGCTGAATTCAAGTGTTTTTACCTATATTATCTTTCCGTGTCGTTCCAGGGCTTTTGGGTGCTTTGAAGCAGGAAGGAAAAAAAAATTAGTCATAAGTAAACAATCAAGCCATACTGCATAACACTGGCTGCTGTTGTTTCATTACCAGCAGAAATTGGGGGCGTGAGATGGAAACAAAAGTACTTTGCTTTAGATAATGATGAAGGAAGCGTATTATCAGCTCTGAAGGAAATACCCCCAAAAAGAGAAAAATTAGGATACTGAGAGTGACATTCATGGGAGCCAGCTTAGCACTTGGTCTGATACCTCATTCAGAAGGTCACTTTTAAGGTGACTTTCCCAACAGAGCTCTCTCCTGTGAACCTTGAAAACACATGGTCAGCTTAGGGGGATGGTCACAAGATGCAGCCCCGCTGTTTCCCAGAGCTTGGTGGACAAACAGCTCCGGAGCAAACAGACGGCACTACATTTTCCGAGTCACACAAGAGGCACCTAATGGCACTGTTTCAGGGCTTCACGCTGTAGATGTCATTATGGATAAAGGAATCTCACGATGAGATCTTTGGGATTTCTATAGCAAAATCCTATGATGAAGGCACATCTTATTACCAAATATCTGCCTTATGCAAGACAATGTTAAACTACGGTTCAAACTCATTAGAAAGGTAGTAAAAGGATGAAATGAAATAAACTACTTTTGGGGCCAAAAGGAGTTAGGGGACACTATTGAGGCCTGCATCTCATATTTATTCTTTTTGAAAGGAAATTCAAGTGTGATTGTTGTATGAAATCCATCAGCTTTTTAAGAACTATAATCTTAATGAATGGCTTCTAGTTTTTATAGCCTTTTAAGCAAATTTAGTTCAGCGTCATTAAAACATTTCTGTTATCTGAAATCATCCGAAAAACACTATATTCTTGGACCTCAATTAATAAGGTTTAATTACAATTAAATTAATAAGGTTTAATTACAATTATTAATTTTTAAAACTCCAGAGTTAGTATAGTACATTTCTAAACATTTGACTTATTCTGAAAAGAATTTTGAAGGCATTCTTCTTAAAATAACATTGTACAATAATTTCACATCCAAAGGATATATGAAATATATACAACACAGAGTGCAAAACAACATGAGAACTGTGCGGAAATTAAATGGACATCCATTAGAAACTATATACAACACAGAATGGAAAGAGAAAAAAAATACCAAGTTACAAGGTATACATAAGGATGGGAGGGGGAGTTTACAGTTGGACCAAGAAAAGATTTGGTATGCCTTTAAACACTGGAGGGGCTGACATTTAGAAATAAAACGAGAGATCCATTTCTATGATGCAAAAGTCTTGTTACCTTCCATCTCTCGCCTAGCTACCCCAGGACTGGGAGGGGCTCCAATACCTTTTTAGAGAAAGAACAGAAGCTGTATATTGTTCAGGGCCCATAGCACACAGAATGAAAGGCAGGCACACAAAACAATTTCTGAGTTAAGCTTACTTTTGCAAAAAAGTTCTTTCACTGGTTTAAATTTCTTCAAAGATATCAGTACAAACCAAAGTGACTTTAGGTGCCTGGCCCAAACCTGAGTCTGGCCCTTTCCACAGTTAGAATGCAAGAGAAGGACAGTTTGCGTTTTATATCTGACATTATTAGCAGTAAGGAATTGAAAAATATGTGTAATGAAAGCCTTTGCTTTATGATCATCTCATTCTTTATATTCAGAGTTAAATCACTAATAAAAGCTCCAATATTTGCCAGTCAAAAAGGAACAAAAATCTTAAAGTTCCAATTTCATATGAAATCTCTGAGACTATATTAGTCTCTTAGAAGTTAGTTTTCGATACATAATTTAAAAAAAAAAACTAAAAGTACTGTAATTACTTTCTCTCAGCTTATTGCCTTCAAGCAGTTATTGGTTTATAGGGTTAAAAAAATACACTGCGAACATTGCCTACAAAAGTATTGTGAAGAGAAGTGATTTTTAAAATTAAATCAGATTTCTAAGTAAGCCACTGAATTGCTATCATGTATAACTTTTCACAAATTTATTTAGCAACTTATTTCTATAGATTGTTTTCCTAATTAAAGGAGAAAATAAATAAAAGTCTATTATAACTATAAATAAAAGCACAAGTTTGAAACGGGAAAAATTAATGTTTTCTGTAAGTCAATGGAAAAGTTATACTCCAGCAGTATCTTGCAGAGGCCACAGTGCTGAAATAACTTTGCTACCTTTATTATACAAAGTCATTAAAATCTACACACAGCAAAGTCAATCTGTAACAACACACGAGCCGGTCCGCAATGTCCTTAGGCAGCTAGAGTAGAAAGACCAACTGCATGTGTAGAGTGAGCCTTAATGACATTAAAACTGGATTTGTAAAAGCTCTTCTGAAATATCTTGCCTCAGCCTTTCCTGAGAATTAGATTAAATAAACTTGTCAAATGTATACCTCCAACTACGCTCTGTGAAAGTTTTCATGTAAACCAAGTAAACTACACTTTTAACAAAAAGTGACCCATGTGCTAGTAAGAATTTCCTTATTGAAATATATAAAAGAAAATTGTTCTTACATTTTAAAAATGAGGCATGAATGCTATGACAAGTTATGATAGAGCCATGCAAAATGAAAGCTATATTTCAGATAATTATTTTAAATTGCATTTCTAGGACACTTTGCTAATCCACAGGCTACTGGCAAGGGAATGTACTAGAGCTCTAATACAATCTAATATAATCAAATACTTGGGAAACATTCTATACTCATTGTGCCTGAATCACTTTTGAAAGTAGTATGATTTGGGGGAATTAAATCTTTGTAACCAAATTGACTGTATTTGTTAAGAAAAAGTGTATCAGGCCTTGATGAGTAATTCACCTCTATCTGGGAAATGGAAGCTCTTGTTAATTCTATTCACTAATAAAACCAAGCTCTAATCTTTTACTTAACAGGAATATAATGGAAGTTTGGAGCTATTTTTAACTTGGCATATAAATGTCATTCATTTTGACTTTTATCAAACAAACCTAAAATGTCTTTCAGTTATAGGAATCAAACTCCAAAAAAATTAATGAACCAAGATCCATACATTACAACAAATATAAATGGTTACCTCCAAATTCTTTTCTAGCAGGTGCAGGACTCCTAGCCCCTTATGGTTCATAAGAGAATGTGCAGCAGAAAGGAAACGACATTAAATAAAGAACTGAAATGTCAAAGATTTACTATAGTATTCATGATGTCAAATATCATGTAGAAACCACATATTCATGTCTTGGTGCTATAAAAAAGCTATTATGTAATGCAAATGCTTCTAAATAGAAACATTATACTTATTTTAAAAGAACATTTAAACAAATATATAAACTTTATAGTAAATAAGTATATGTATGTTCTTCAGTTCTAATCATGCATTTTATAGAAATCAGTACAACCCCATTAGCAAAAACAAAACAAACACTTCTTTCACACTTGTAAAAGGTCAGCTCTGAAAACATGTTACAGGAATCTAGTTGAGAAACAATATTTTTCCCTGTTCTGTCACACCCACCACGTTTTTTAGAGAAAAACTGAGGAAGTAGCACCAGTGATAGAAAAATAGTAAAATCTAGAAGCTAGAAGTTTGAAACATGCAAAACATTTTTAAACAGAGTGGAGGGAGATTTTAAACCGAGCAAAAATGGAAATAAATGGTTTGTTACCTGCAGGCGGAGGCGGTCTTTGTGGGGGGGCTGGACGCGCAGGAGGAGCAGCCGGGCGGGGAGGGGGGGGCCGCTTGGGCTCCAGGGGCTGAGTGTCAACAGGAGAACCTACCGAAAAAGTACCTGAGGTAAGAGGATCACGTTCCAAGTGGATGTGAGCACAAAGGTACTTTCTATACGCGTATGATAAATTATTTTGCTAATTTTCTAAATTTGTACTACAGTGTAATGTCACACATTTCTGGTATCAATAACATAAGCAGTTCTGCTACTACATTACCCTTTGGTACCATGAGAGCAATCAGGCTAGCTCTCTGTGGACTTCTTACCCAGGCCCCAGGTGCTGAAGGGGATTTATCGAGCGGCCCTATTAAGACAGCACAAAGGGGGCTTCCCTGGTGGTGCAGTGGTTAAGAATATGCATGCCAATGCAGCGGACACGGGTTCGGGCCCTGGTCTAGGAAGATCCCATGTGCCGCGGAGCAACTAAGCCCGTGCACCACAACTACTAAGCCTGCGCTCCAGAGCCCACGAGCCGCAACTACCGAGCCTGCATGCCACAACTACTGAAGCCCGCGTGTCTAGAGCTTGTGCTCCAAAACAAAAGAAGCCACCGCAATGAGAAGCCCGCGCACCACAAAGAAGAATAGCCCCTGCTCGCTGCAACTAGAGAAAGCCCATGCACAACAACGAAGATCCAACGCCCCCGAAAAAAAAAAAAGAGACAGTGGTTATATTATTAAAAAAAAAAAAGATGGCATGAAGTACTGTGTGAGTTAAGTCATTTGCAGTGTACTGGCCAATAGAGAGAAGAAAAAGAAAAGGGTGTCTCTTCTCTCTATACCCTGGCTTATCTTGAATTTATTGAATGAAGCCAGTCCTCTAAGAGTAGCATGGGCGAGCTAGAGAAGTTTATGAAATGGAAGGTATTTTCTGAAGACATTGGTTAGCATGGAACAGTGACTAAACCATGTAACGTAACAACCTCCAGAGATAAATCTTCCAACTTTGGAGAAGTCATGACTATCAAGTTGAATTCAAAAAATATATCTTGTCTCTTTCTGCTTCATATTATAATTTAGGTAATGTACAGATAGACAGTTAAGCCCGAATAGTTATGGGTCCTGACTGTAACGATAGAAAATCATCAACGATAAGACATGGACAAGCCTGGCCACATAGAAAAAGAACTAAGAAAAATTCTCATCTAGTGGCAGTGATGAGTATCCTTTCCATTTAGGGCTTACCATCTGCGAAGTTTCCTCTTTCGTATACACAGAAAACATGCTACACTTCAGCCTATGGATATGAAAGTTAAAACAAAAATGGGTCTCCAAAGGAGAGGCAAAGGCATCAGAGGTTTAACCGTCTAAAATCAAATGCATTAGCCAGGGAAAGTCATACAAAACTTTAAGTAAAATACACACTTTGTGAAGCTGGGTGCCCGGGTGTTCTTGATGGAGCTCGACTTGGTCTCACGGGAAGGGAAGGCACAGGCCCCTCTGATATGGTAGGTGACTGGCAGGGACTGGTCCGGGGTGAAGAACTTGGGGAAGTGCCAAGGCCAGAACTGGAAGATGGCTGGAGATGCTGAGGAAGGATTTCCTCTACCTCAGCGCTGTAGTCATCAACATCACCTGAGAAAGTGCAAGGTCAGCCAAGGTCAGCCAAGTTACCACCATGTTAACTTTCTCAGAGATTTTTTTTCACCAATCTAGGCTTTAAGGGGTTATATACATAAGATAAACACCTTTAACATTATGACACTGCAAACATATACAGGTTAAGCATGTGGGCATATATAAAAATTTTATACATATAAAAGTAGAATTAGTGCAAACGCTCTTATAGGAAATGTAACTGAAGATAGTCTTCTGTTTCAGAGCAACAGGAGGCCGGTGGTGACTAACAGCTGGAGCTGGGTTGGCTCCAGAGCTTTCAATATTCCACTGAGCAGCTGTCTCAGTGCTGGCTGACTTGGAAGCTTAATGCTCTCCCTCCAAACCTTCCTTCTCGCCCATGGAACTGCCCGCTCCCCAGTGCCCTCAACTCAGGTCCTGCCCTCGCAGTAGACAGGCTCTCACGCGGTCACACACTTTCCCCAGAAGTCTCCTCGCTACTCTGTCCCCTGGACTCCCCCAACCTGACATATACACAACAGGGGGGAGTTGGTTCTCCCCTGAGATCTCCTCACCTCCTCTTTCCTTAGGGTTGGAAAGTGGGGTCAGGGTGCCCCTTGCAACCCAATTCCAATTGCAGAACTCAATCTTCCAAGCCTGAACGAAAAGGCCTATTTCCTTGAGGCTGCGCCATCACGAATTTATGTAGCTCCCTCAACCCCCGCTTGCCGCCATAATCTCCAACCTCCAGCCTTCTGGTCTCTTGCACCCATTCACTGAGGACTAAGGAGAGAGCAAGCTGGTAAGTTGGGTCCTGCCATCTTTCTGGGCGACATCGAAGTCCATGTGGTCAGCCCATCAACAACCTGATGTCTTTTCCCTGCTGATGCTCTCCTCCACTCCTGGCACATATGCCCCTTGGAACTGCAGTGCCTCTGAAACGGTGAACTCAGAACACTGCCCTCTGACCACCACTTCCCAGACTTCCACTCTCGCCCTCAGTTACTCTTTCCTCTTTTGACTTCACCAGGATCCAGGCCTTTGATTTTGTGTCTCTGCATCTGTCTTCACGTCCTCTGGTTCCTCAGCTCGGCCGTTCCCCTCCTGCACTATTCTTCCATCGCGCCTGCATCAACTCCACTGTCTAACCTCTCCATAACTGCGCACCTGGGCTGCTGGGTGCTGCGGCCAGAGACAACCACGTGGCCCCGATGACTGAAGCCATGTTAACTCTGTGGTTTTCAGCCTCATCTGGGCTCCCAGGGCTGCCTGGTAATTCCACAATTTCCTGGCTGGCTCTCCCTCTGACCCCTTCTCAGGAGCTTTATCTTGAACCTTCTCAATTCTCCTGAAACCATGAGTTGCCCCACTCCTTAAACTTCACAGAGAAAAGGGTAGTCTTAAGATGGGACCCCCTCTCTTCAACAATCTGGCCCCCAACTGGAGCCTAACCACGTGGTTGGCACTCAGGTATTTGTGGATGGAAACAGTGGGGTTCTGCCCACCCCCGTTTTCCCAGGGACCGTGTTCTGCCACTCATTCTGCCCTGCCCCTCCCCAATGGCGTCAGCCCTTTCCATCAGCACTAAGCGTTCTCAAGCGTCCCCATTTCAAAATAACACTCCCTGGAGCAGCTGCCTTCCTCTCCCTTTCCCCCGCCTTAGCCAAACTTCTGTGAAGAGTTGCCTACAGACACTCTCTACACGTCTTCGCCTTGCATCCACACCCCGATTTACCACCATCTGCCTTCTTCACTCCACTGAAATCACTCTCCTGAATGTCACCAACAGCCTCCTCCCCGGGACTAAACCCAAAGGGCAGGCTGCGGTGCTCACTTTTCCTTCTTGCCACAGACCACTCTCCCTTGTTATCTTTTCTTTCCTTGATTTTTAAGCTGCTATATTCTCCTGGCTCTTTGACATTTCTGGTTCTTTCTTCTCATTTTCCTTTTATGGGCAGCCTTCTTCTGCCTGTCCTTGAAGTCTGCATTTCTGTTTGATCCCAGGACCAGTCCTCTCCCATCTCTATCTCATCCTCCTGGCCAAGCTAATAAAAACGCATGGCCTTAAACTGTCATCAGAGCTGCCTGGTGGGCCCAGAGCTCTCTGCTGAGTGCCAGGCCCACATACCACAGCCTACATCTGGGCCTGATGGACCCTACAGACACCTCAGACTCAACATATTCAAAACCAAATCCACCTCCCATCCACACCCACTCCCCCTGCACAAGCATACTTGCATCGTCTACTTAGATCCTTTTTGTCCCCTGAGGTCTCTGCACATTCCTTCTTCCTGGTTCACGCCTTTCTATCCTCTTTAACCTAATTCTCACTCAGTCTACAGACTCTCAATTTCAGTTTCTCTGGTAGAACTCTCCCGACTTCCAACTCTAGGTCAGGCAGCTGCCCCATGAACTACTGCAGCATCGTTCACCAGTGCATTGATGTCACATGATTACAATTGCCTGCTTACTTGTTTGTAACACCAACTGAGCTGTGAGCTTGGGGAGAGCAAGGATGACATCTGTTGAATTTACAGCACCTAGCATGGACCTGGCACATGAAAGGTACTACATAAATGTGTGGACCAAGTAAACAAATGAACAGTGAAATGTGAAAGTGAGATGATCTTCTGAGGTGTTCAACTCTTAAATGCGTTATCTAGACATACAGGGTATCACAATATGATGCATTGTCATTTTATAAACTAAGGTATGCATCTTAATGGAAAATATGCTAAAATAATATAGCACATATATAGCATTAAAAAGCAAATGCATTTCTTAATCACATTTAAGGAAATTACTATATCGAGATAATCTGTCCCGAACTCCAAACTTGAAATGATTACATTTATATGGCTGGGTTCAGTTTCAAATGCATGTGTTCCTAGGCACTTTGAGAATCTTTTAAAATTACTTTGAAATTTTAAAGTAATTAAAATTACTTTAAATTACTGTGGTTTATTGGTTGCCAAGGGGGCGGGGGGTGGGGGAGGGATGGATTGGGAATTTGGGACTAGCAGATGCAAACTATTATATGTAGAATGGATAAACAACAAGGTCCTACTGTAAAGCACAGGGAACTATATTCAATATCGTGATAAACCATAATGCAAAAGAATATGAAAAAGAATGTATGTATGTATGTGTGTGTGTGTGTGTATGTATAACTGAATCACTGCTGTACAGGAGAAATTAATACAACACTGTAAAGTCAACTATACTTCAATAAATTTTTTAAAAAAGAAAGCAATATATCTTCTTTTGTAGTAATTATTCTTTTGTAGTAATTATTTTGAACGCATTTCAGCACATTGAGCTTCTACTTTTCTACCTTAACTACAATTAGGGGGACAAAACCACACACCAAAAATACCACTTTGTGCTCTTACGACACAAGGACATAAACTAACATTTGGAAAGGTCTTGACCTTTGCATGGCAGAATGGCAAATACATTTAAGTCTGGGTACAAGCAAAAGACACACAATACGATGCAAAACAAAATCTCGTTAATATTGCTCTCAGTGTTACAAGAAGGAAGAGAAGGATAAACTTGGAGACTGAGACGTTACTGATGGGAAGGAAACATCTTGAAGGACAGCAGTAAATGTGTTCAACAAGCAGACCTTCCATATCGAAGTCGGCCGCAACCTCCGCGTCTTCACCAAGCAGGGTGGAGCTTGTTGAGGACGGCAAGGGGACGCTGATTTTCTCTAAACTCATTTCTTCTTCCAAAGTTTTGATCCAGTCTGGACTCTTTAAAGTAATAGTTATAGTCCGACCCAATAACTAGTTGAGTAAAAGAGATACAAAATAAAAATTCATTGCATGAAAATTCACTATCTTGGAATAAAGTGCCTGCCTCAGTCATACTACGACAACAGTATAGGCTTCATTCAGCTAGACTCAATTCAACATAACCATTTCACATATACTGTATTTTTAACTAATTTTTTGTTTTGTTTTGGTTGGGTTTTGGTTTTGGGTTTTTTTTTTTTTTTTTGGCCGCTCCACGTGGCTGGCAGAATCTTAGTTCCCCGACCAGGGATCAAACCCGGACCCCCCCTCTGCAGTGGAAGCGCGTAGTCCTAACCTGGGAATTCCCTTAACTAGTTTCAAATGTCCCCAATCCTCCCTTTAAAAGCCTGTGTTACTAAATCTCAGGTCTTTCTTAGGATGCACACAGATTTAAGTTTCCTTTGCTGCAGTAAGTATCTTTCCCTGGCCAGATATAAATTCACTGACAACTCTACTACATAATTTTATACTTCCTATGATTTTGATTCACAGATTAAATAATTGTTCCTACATGAGACAACTAAAGAAAGGACAGTAGAAAATCCTTAAAATAATTGCCCTGTTCATTTGGGCCTTCCTAACTTGGGGTAATGGTCTTGAAAGGTGCTATACTGTCAAAGTAGTTTCAGCATTTCAAACGTCAGAAGAATATTGAGAGAATTTAAGACCATTTTAAATCTTCAACAAAAGTTAATCATTCTGAAAACAGAAAGACTGGTATCTGTGAAACTGGCACCCTGCCTTTCCTATAAATGTGAGAAGCTTTTAGACAAAAGTATAATCTAAAACAACCAACATATTATAATCAAGTTACACTGTCCTGTGGATGTATTAAAAAAAATACTTTCCTTACGTGCTATTGACATTAGAATTCTTTGAAGGCATAGGCTGGAGAGGTTGAAAGCTGCTGGCCTGAACAGCACAGCCGTGTTTAATAGGAATTTAGTGTCCATCCTGAGCTTTGAAGTCAGAGTCCTAAGAACTAATAATTCTTTACTCACTTATTAGACCAAATCAATTAAATTTCAGAACTTGGCAACAGGCTTCATATGCCATTTGTTACTTTTTAAAGTCAACAGCATTCTTTATATATTCACCAAAGAATACTAACAAGTATTCTTAAGCCTCAGTCACTAATAACGGGCTGACTAATAATAACTAAAATAATGGCCATTTAAGAGGCACTGCATCAACAATATCCACTTGGCAGAGATCAGAGCCAAATGAAAAGAAAGAAATTTAGACGACAGAAAAGAAAATGCTCAAGAAGGTCATCCTTCAGGTTTGTCCTGCTTACGCTATATACTTTTTCCAGACTCTCCCCTGGATTGGAAGTGTTCCTATTAGTCTTGCGTCTAGAAGATTTCGGGCTGAAACAGTGGTACTAACAAAGATAGACTAGAGGTTTGGAAATGTCTAACTTTCAAAAGGATAAATCAAACATTATTATGCACTTTCCCAAAACATTATTTTTTCAGAATTTTGAAAATCTTTTAAGGGAGCTAAGGGTGGGTCCTTTCTAAGAGCATAACATACATGACTAGACTTGAGGGTGAGGAACAGAGCTGAAAAGAAGGGAGGAAAAAACCAAACAAGGAAAATTATCAGGGGAAAGACAAAAGAAATATTCAGAAAGGGAATAAGAGCTGACAAAGAATGCCAAACTGAGAGCCGCTCTTAAATATTTACAGCACCATGGGAGAAGGAAGGGCTTTTTAAGATATCAAAGGTAGAACTAAATTTAAAGATCAGTTATTTCCATATGGTGAAGACACAACAAAGTCATAAAGCAAACTGGGAAGAATATCTGCAGCATGTTATGAAAAGGGATTAACATCAAGGGAGCTTCAAAAGATGAATAATACCCCAGGGGAAAAATGAGCTAAGGTCACAAACAGCTCGTCAGAGAAGTACAAAATGACCAATGAATTAAAAGAGCTAGCAATCAAAATCTTAACACAGAAGTGACATACTACTTCTAGTTTTTCAGACGGTCAAAGTTAAAAAACATCCAATACTGATTAGAATGTTGGATGTTAGGTAATCCGAGGCATAATACAACTAGATACATTCCTCCTGAAGAGCAGTTAGCCAACAAGTATCAACATTTAATATGTTAATATCTTTGTCGTAGCAAATTTACATTTAAGAATTTATCTTAAGGAATAATAGTTAAGCATGCAAAGTTAGAGCGTACACAGGGGTTCCCTGGAATGCTGGTTTTAGTAATTAAAAGTTGGAAACAGCCTCTTGCCTTCCAAGATGGCCCACACTCTGTCTATGGAGTGTGTATCTCCCTGAATAAACCTTCTTTCACTTTACTGTGTCTTGCTCTTGAATTCTTGCCTGCACAAAGCCAAGAACCCACACTGGGCGGCCATCCCAGGGACGCAGACATGACTTGGGATGTGACCATCCTCTCGCACCCCACTCTCTCTCCTGCAACATCTTTCCTGGCACCCAATGCGGGGCCTCCAAGGCCATAATCTCGATCCGCCTGTTGGGCTATGGCTCCCCTCTGAAGGGCGGCTGGGACTTACCCTGAGCCACGTAGATTCAAGTAGCCCGTTAAGTGGCAGCTGACGTCGCCTGCAGGATCTGGCAGAGACCAGTGCTCTGGCCGTGAAGAAGCGCACTGAGGCCAAGGCTTTTCCCCCTCAGTCTTTCTCATTCTCCTATTGCTCTATCTCTCTGGACTTGAAAAGATCCACGCAGACGACCACCAAACATCCAAATTAAGACTGCGCGGCAAGTAACTGACAACTTGGTTGGGTCTAAAGAACTCCTGCCAGGGGGCTTATCTGGTGGCGCAGTGGTTGAGAATCTGCCTGCCAATGCAGGGGACACAGGTTCGAGCCCTGGTCTGGGAGGATCCCACATGCCACAGAGCAGCTGGGCCCATGAGCCACAACTACTGAGCCTGCGCGTCTGGAGCCTGTGCTCCGCAACAGGAGAGGCCGCGATAGTGAGAGGCCCGCGCACCGCAATGAAGAGTGGCCCTCGCTTGCCGCAACTAGAGAAAGCCCTCGCAGAGAAATGAAGACCTGACACAGCCAAAAATTTAAAAATAAAATAAATTTTAAAAAAAGTTGGAAACAACCTAGATGTCTATTAATAGGAGTTTGGTTAAATAAATTTATATATTTATCCACATAATAAAATTAATTTTTAATTAATTTTTAATTAAAATGCAGTCATTAAAAATGACATATTTGTTCATATAGAAAGATGTCCATGATATGTATATCTCATTTTTGTTAATATATATGTACATGTATATGTAATCCCATTTGTTTTAATATATATATATATGCCTATATGAAGGTTTAGAAAAATTATTTTATAATGGTAGGACCACAAGTGGTCTTTATTATTTCTTCATACTTTTCTGTGTTTCTTAATTTACTTTTGCATGAGCGTATTACTAATGCATTTGGGAAAAACAAGCAAAACCCTACAAAATCTATTTCAAAAGCAATATACACATGGAAATCTTTTTCTCCAAGGAAGTGGAAGTTATGTAACAGAAGAGGAAGCTCAGGTAAATCTTTACCGAGTTGCCTGCTGTTGGAGAAATTAGGCCTGGATTTTAGTCCATCCTATCTAGTGACCATATACTTAGATATATAGGATTTGTCTAAAAGCATTCAGAAAAAACTAATAGACATAGCACTTTACAGCAGTAAAGCTATTCCAGGACATTGATGTAAGTTTCCCACAACCAATGCCATTTCAAATCGTAGGTTAGGAATATCTCCACTAATTACAACTTTCTAAAATGCCTCAATGGGATGGATTTGTTATCTACGGGAATTATTTCACCTACGCTTGAAAAAGGGACCTGGGTACCACAATCCAAGCCAATAAAACAAGTTCCTTGGAATAATGAGCACATTCCTCCTTTGTTTTCTTGTAAGTGAAGCATTTTCTTCCATTTGCTAGAAATCTTTTCTACTATATAGATGAGCCAGAATATCTATTCCAATTAAACATTTTAAAGTTTTATACAAGAAAATATAATAAAATAAAATTTGGTAGTAAACATGTTTTCTTCTTAGTCTATATCAATGATTAACATCTCTAGGGCAGGACCAAAATAATCCTAAATTAGTCTGAAATCTAGTCTAAATAATAAATATTAAAGCGCAATACTAGGTCTTTTATCCTCCTGAACTGGAAACACATTTAGATAATTTGCTGCATGTCTCTAAAAATACAATCTTCAGACACTTAATTACAGAATGGTTTAGACTCAACAAATGCTACCTTACCTCTTTACCATTCAGGCTCAGAACACTCAAGGCAGAGCTTCCCTCCAAAAATGTAACCCACATTTTATCTTCTACAAATCTTTAAGGAAGGGGAAAAGAAACATAAAAAAAATCATAATTAATACCTAAGGTATAACTAGCCCAATGACTAGTCCAATGATTATCGATTAACAAGGGCTTATAGAGGTCAGAAAGTAAGAGCGAGAGCAACAGGGCCAGCGGTGACCTGGAGAGGGCACTCTTTCCCTAAAAGCATTCAAATTCAAATTTCTTTCAAATACTTTGTTAATAAAACAGCCTGCCAGAAGAAATGGACCGGTGGACCTCCAATTATGATCCCTGCTAATCCAATCCTTCATTTCATGGACAAGGAGAAAAAGGGCCAGAGGTGAAGTGGCTTGTTCAAAGTGACCCTATGAGAATAAAATACAGGGCTAGGACCCAATTCTCCTGACCCTGTAGTCCAGTATTATGTATTTTCACTGTCTCAGTGATTTTCCTGAAGCAAATTTCCTTTGACCAAGAAAGAAGACAGGGAGTTGTCACAAAAACAAAAAAACAATTGATATCAGTCAATCAGACTGGCCCCAAGGAGCCTTAGATTATGGTCTTTGTTTTTATTCAATGACAGGCATTTAAATGACTTCAAAGGCCTGTGCTATCATTCTAAGTTTATAGTTTTGAAATAAGAAATAAGAAACTCCCAAAAGGAAAAATAAAAAGGACACTGGAACAAGCTCTGAAGGAGATGGTCACTGATACATAATAATGTTATCATGAAAAAAGAAAACAAATTACAACATTATCAGTCTTATTTACAGAAACAATTTTACTAGTTGAACTACTCCCAACTGTATAAATCAGGTTCAGAAATCCTTGCAGATTTTTCAGATGAGAGACAGTAAAACATGTACATGCGTACATACCCCCCCACACAAAACACAGGTAAGAGACAATTTCTTTGGCATAAAGTTCCTAAATTGCAGGATGCTGCATTTGAAAGACACAGGGACATCATTCCTACCTAAAGACCATGAAGGGGATCTTTTTCAAATCGTTGGCAATGGACCAGATCCATCCTCCAAAGGTTATAATCACTATCAAAAGGCTGCATTTACGCTGCACCAGTCTCCCCCACGCCAAACCCTATTTGTTCTCTGATACTGGTACCAAAGCGTTTGTGGCCACGTGGCAGGGCTAATTTCTTGGTCCTATCCTTACGTGGCAATGTGCCCCCTATACATTTTGAACTTTAACAAGAGATTCTGGTTCTGATATCCATGGATTTATGTAGGACCTTTTAGAAGCTGTATTTTCTTCCTTTTTTTCACTCACGAGGATAAAAGCTTCTAGACTTTTCCCCCAATTAATACAAGTATCTAAATTTGCCCCATCTACATTTCCAGGGGATCTCTTACTTACATATAAAGACTTCACTCATTCCCTAATGGTTGCCTTATTCCAGAGCAAAAAGTGATGATCAGTTTAGCCTACCAGTGACAGTAGTCCTGTCCTTGTTTACTTTCATCGTCTGCTTTTTCTATTCTAACTTGGTTGTCTAAGGTGTAACAACCAGAATATTCCAGGTGAGGAGGCACAGCATGGTTTTATAATGCTAGGATAATGCCTTGTTTCGTTACCAATTCTTTTTCCAATGATAACAAGCATTTTGGGGAAAGTTTTCAGCTCCAATTTAACACCAAGTTCTTTAGAGCCTAGGATAAAGGCAGACAGGTCCTCTTCCTGCATCAGTCTTTCATCCGTTATGCACACTCTGGGTTCTCTCTGGCCCAGTGCAATATTTTAACTTGCTCAAAAGGGCATTTATCTGCTACTGTGCTGCCCACTCACACAGTCCATGTGATGCTCCGGTGGTTTGGCATTTCTGTACTTGGCAAAGCTTACTGTCATCTGGAGATTTCACCACGTACTTGCTAGAGTCTTAAGATCTCTAGCCATTTTTTGTTTCATTTTAAACCTTTGGGGTAGACCTTTGTCAAATGACTTCAGGTTAAGTCTAAATACAATTTCCTCTCTATTCGCCCATGTACTCTCAGAAAGGAGAGTAAGGTTTCCCAGGCATGCTTCTCACTCCAGAAGAAACTACCCCATCTTCATTCTGTGGAGTATTCTGTGTAGCATCTAGGAAAGCCACTACACACATGCTGATATTCCCTAGATTCCAAACAGGAATTGGGTCTTCCATTTGTCCTCTGCTCTGCCACAGCACCTAATATAGAGATTTGCCCACTAAATAGCTATAAAACATCCCTAAATAAACAGAGGAACAGCACAGAAAGGAATTGGATAGTACCTCTTCCCTATGGAATTCAATACATGTTATTCAGTCTCTCAAGATTGCTGGGCATTTGGAATAGGCCGTTTTTTTAAACCACACAAGAGGCATCTGGTTCTGCAAAAGGCAGATGGTTAAGTCAGTGATGGAAACCAAGACGGGAAAGAATGACTCCTGACTATTCACCTGGCAGGGCTGCTCCTCCATCAGATGGAAATTAAACGACTTACAATTACAGAAAACATCAAATTTCTTAAACCGAGGGCAGAAAAGTCACTCCGCTTTACTCCTGTCACTCCTTAAAAAAATGAAATAGCAATCACATGTTCATTCTTCTGTAGGGCTTACATGTTATAGCGTATAGGAATCCTGAGAGAACACATCTAAATGTGCACCTATTCTGGTCATCAGTTGTTCACATCAAGTGTTGCTACTCAACTTCAAACTTTCTAAGTAGCAAGTCCAGTTTCAAAACCTATGAGCTCTTTGAATAATAGTTCTATAGTATGATTCGCCTTCAGTTCGGAAATACAAATACTCATATGCTATTCAAATACTAAATAAAGTGATTTCTAACACAGAAAATATTATTTACAGATCATGAGCTGCTTTTGGACAATACATATTTTACTTACCTTATGAGTATAACTTCACCAAAATTTGTAAACTGTTGCAGAAGTTCATCAATCAAAGCATCATCGAAAAAATTATTTTCTGGTAGAGAACTTTTGATGGAGACCAACACCGTACCATCTGGTGGACCCTGAACGGCAATTACTTCTTTATAAATGTTTTGCCTCTCTTCAGCTTCCACTTCAAATATATCGATGTCAATCAGGGCAACGACAGGCCTTAGGCATAAAGGAAGGAAGATGTGTTAGGAACATTTAAGGAAGGATGTATTTCAAATAAATTTCAAGCACAATTAGGAATACAGAGACTGTTTAAACCTATGGTCAGAAGTCTTCAGCTCGGCCCTTCCGTAGTGCAGCAAAGTGCCAGGAGTCCACGTGTAGAGGATTTTGCTTCCATCTTGAAAACTAGCATTTAGGAGATCTAAATCTTCAGCTGCAGTCAGAATAAAACAAAACATAGGAGAAGCCACCTGAGCATGACCAATCATGTGGAGCTTGTTCATTTCACTGGCTTCAGTTGCCTGAGGCTGGGAAGCCAGACACACTTGCTAACAGGCAAGAAGTCTAGACACAGTTAAGTTAAAAAGGTTTCTTGGT
Organism: Globicephala melas; assembly: GCF_963455315.2. NCBI lineage: Eukaryota > Metazoa > Chordata > Mammalia > Artiodactyla > Delphinidae > Globicephala > Globicephala melas. Next base: position 12,299,529 of record NC_083317.1, on the reverse strand, counting down.
GAGGTTATCATGTTATGCTTTACTTAGTTAAAATTAAGATGAGCCTTTACTCTGAGGCTACTTAAAGGCCTGTGACCAGAGGGTGTTTCAAAAATAACTGAACAGACAGGTAGCAGTTCAAAATATCTGCAAACCACTTGAGTTATTCAAATTAGAAATCTTAATTAGCATTCAGTTGACAATTCCGTAAAAATGTTTCCCTGCTTCTCTTTGTATGACACTACACCACTGAAAGAAAACAAATTGAAAAATTAAAGTATTACAAGCAAGTCTGAGAATTTTTTTTAAGTTTTATATTTAAATTGAATTTATTTTATTCTAGATAACCTGTGTTGAAAAAAAAAGTAGTCCTCCTCGCCTTATTTGTATCATTCCCTTCTTCCTTGTAAAATTTGCACTAGTTCACTTAAATGAAGAAGTCCATTTCCAACTTTCCCAACCTGATCTATCAAAAGGCCATTTCCTTCTTCTCCAGAGGACACGGTCTGTCCATGCAGGGGTGCGGCACTTTTCACTGGTGTCGTAGTCATCAGAAAACAAATCATATTTATATGTTGGAGCAAAGGTTACTTTTCCTTCTAAAAATCCTCTGAAAATCTAAAATAAACATACATAAAGTAAGTTATTCGAAAAGGCAAAAACGTTCTGTTTTCATTCAGGCAGCCATGCATTAAATGTCTATTATGCACTGGAGACTCATGAAATTTATGTGCCTCTGATGAACACTTCTAACTGAATGGAACAGAGCTTAAGAAAAAATAACCCAAGACGTGGGCTTTATCATGCCACTTGTCTGACATTTGATTAAGCAAAGTACAAAAACGTGAACAATGGAATTCCACCAGACTTTTGAGCTACATGACACATTTAAAACTGTATGGGATTTTGGAAATCAAATAGTTTGATGTCTTATTCTCAAATGAGGAATTGGGGCCTAAGGAGGTTACATGGTATCCATCAGAATTTAAGTCTGATGACCAGAAAGATACCATATCAAGTGGCTTCAATCACCTCTTCTTAAAAAACTTTTTTTTAAAATAAATTCTTCCAACTTTTGTGGTCACAAGTTTTTAGAACTAAGTCTCAAAAAGGCAGATGATATGAGAAACAACAACATCAAAATAAAGCAAATTACCATAGGATCTTAAAGCCAAAAAGCTCTAGCCCTGACAAGTAAGATTCTAAATTCGCTATTACTGAAAGAAAAAATGTATATTCTTCTACTTGAAAGTGAATCTTATGGAGACACAATATATTTTTCCTCCTGGAAATTATTATGAGTTTTCCTTTCCTTTTCTTTTTTTAGAAGAGAAGGCAGGGCTTCCCTGGTGGCACAGTGGTTGAGAGTCTGCCTGACGATGCAGGGGACACGGGTCTGTGCCCCAGTCCGGGAAGATCCCACATGCCGCGGAGCAGCTGGGCCCGTGAGCCATGGCCGCTGAGCCTGCGCGTCCGGAGCCTGTGCTCCGCAACGGGAGAGGCCACAACAGTGAGAGGCCCATGTACCGCCAAAAAAAAAAAAAAAAAAAAAAAAAAAAAGAGAGAAGGCAATTTTCTACCTGTTAAACTATAGATATATATCTACTAAGTATAAAGAGACTCCAAGAGGTTAAAAAAAAAAAAAAAGCAACACTTTAAGAAAAGTATGTTTTCATAATCAAAGGTCCCCTTCTTCCCAATGCAAGTATCTTAAGTATGTATCTACCTGTCCAGCATTTTTCTGGTTGATAAGCTGATCTCCTGCTATAAGAGAATCCCAATTTTGCTGTCTTATGAGCTCTTTCACTTCTTCATTAGGAAGATCGATTCGGTAGTTGAAGTCACCACACCAAAATACGTAGTCATGGGAGAACAGCATCCTCCCCTGGAAGCAAAGAGAGAATTTTAAACAATCAATTAAAAAAATGTTTTACAACTTCTTCTTTGCCTCACCCCTGCCATGCCCGATTTATTTAACCCCACAGTAATTACACATGAAGTACCTAATATTTAGGTGAACAATGCTGACATTTCTAGGAACTACCTTAAATTTTCAAAAACTGATATAGAATTTGGGGTAAATTGAAACACATTTCAAAGCTTCCTCTTCAAAAACAAGCCACAAGAGTTTACCATTGGAAAACTCAACTTCCGCGCTATTTCCACAAAATCTTCATTTCGTTCTTTGACCTGCGATTGTCCTGCAGCAAAGTGGCTGCAGACGAAGCAGAGGCTTGTGGTGTGGAACAGCATTCGTATTGCGACTGCTCCCTTATTTCCAGTTGCGCCTCCCATTCCCGTCTTCACAGTATCAACTGCAACATCCCTTTAAAAGGAAGAATTCTAAATCAAAGATCAGAAATTCCAATAGTTCCGTGTGCATAAGAAAATAGGAATGTCTGTTACATAATTATAACGTTACACACTGTGGGGCACTTTGAGGGCAAGCCTGTGAAAGAGTACAGTGAAACTATTAGTGATTCTTTACTCAAGAACACATTTAAATAGAGTTACCATATGATCCAGGGATCCCACTCCTGGGCATACACTGGGAGAAAACTATAATTCTGAAAGACACATGCACCCCAATGTTCATTGCAGCACTATTTACAATAGCCAAGATATGGAAGCAACCTAAATGTCCATCCACAGATGAATGGATAAAGAAGATGTGGTACAGGGACTTCCCTGGTGGCGCAGTGGTTAAGAATCCGCCTGCCAAAGCAGGGGACACGGGTTCAAGACCTGGTCTGGGAAGATCCCACATGCCGCAGAGCAACTAAGCCTGTACACCACAACTACTGAGCCCACGTGCCACAACTACTGAGGCTCACGCACCTAGAGCCTGTGCTCTGCAACAAGAGAAGCCACCACAATGAGAAGCCCGTGCACCGCAACAAAGACCCAACGCAGCCATAAATAAATAAATAAATAAATAATTTTTAAATAAGTAAATTTAAATCTTCAGAAAAGTTTAAAAAAAAGAGTAAGTACTACTTTATAAACAAAAAAAGAAAAGAAGATGTGGTATATATATACAATGAAATACCACTCAGCCACAAAAAAGAATGAAATAATGCCATTTGTGGCAACATGAATAGACCTAGAGATTGTCATACTAAGTGAAAGAAGTCAGAGAAAGACAAATACCATATCACTTACAAGCAAATGAACTTATTTACAAAACAGAAGTAGACCCACAGACACAGAACACGAATTTATGGTTACCAAAGGAGAAGGGGGCTGGTGGGAGGGATAAATTAAGAGTTTGGGATTAACATATACACACTACTATATATAAAATAGATAACTAATAAGGGCCTAGCGTATAGCACAGGGAACTCTACTCAATACTCTGTAATGGCCTATATAGGAAAAGAAGTTAAAAAAGAGTGGATATATGTATATGTATAACTGATTCACTTTTCTGTACACCTGAAACTAACACAACATTGCAAATTATACCCCAATAAAATTTTTTTAAATAATAAAATAAAATCAAACATAACCAACAAGGACCTACTTTATAGCACAGGAAACTATACTCAATATTTTGTAACAACCTATTAGGGAAAAGAATCTGTAAAAGAATAGATATATATACAAATGTATAACTGAATCACTTTGCTGTATTCCTGAAACTAACACAACATTGTAAGTCAACTATATTTCAATTAAAAAAAAAAGCACATTTAAAAACAAGAACCATGAACAAGTGTTTCTCTGAAGCCACAAACATGACAGGCCTTTTTATTATCTGATGTTAGGAAGCAGCCTTAGGAGAGCGATCTGTTTACTGACCTGATGAACGGAGCATGCTGTGGTCTGATAAAAACAAACAGACAGACGCCCACTAACTGCTCGGAGGCTAGCAGCACATACTTGTTGTCTCTGGAGATGGTCTTCTGAAGTTCCACGGCCCAGAGCTTCTGATTTGTTGTGCTAACAGAAAATATTAAAGAGGGAATCTTCAAAAAGATGGTGACAGTAATATAGCCTGTTTTATAAGACAGTTGTCAATTATACCTTTATATGCCCACATTTAATAAAACTACTGACGTCACGAAATCCACACCAACAGTGAAGTCTTTACGCGGGCTGGGCTTTTTTGTTTGTTTCCTTTAAAAAGGAAAACCCAAAATTTAGCCAAAAGAACACCCACACTTCAAAGTCTATCCTATTACTCCCTTACAAAGAAAATATGAGCTTACTGATTAAATGAGTGCTCACCATGTGAGTAATCTCAAGCTTGTATACTTTATTTTTTCTTTAGTATTCATTGGGATAACAGAGAAGAACATGCTTCCAGATACATTCCACCGCCTTTTCTTATTTTTATGGGTTATAATATCTTAAAAAAAACCTTATAATGGAAAAATTTAAACAGCCACAAAAAAGAGATACTCATAAAATAAACCACCATACACCCATTATCCAGCTTCAACATTTATCAACATTTTGCCAATCATTCTTCTTCCATACCCCCTCCCCTTTTTTTAAACCTGAAATATTTTAACCCAAATCTGAGACATAGGCCATTTCACCCAGAAACACTTTGGTATGCACCTGTAAATGCAACAGGACATTTTCATTTTTGCATAGTCACAATGCCATTATCACACTCAAATATTAACGATTCTTTAGTATCATCTAATACTCAGTTCGTATTTAAATTTCCCTGATTATCTAAAAAAACCTCTTCTTACAGTTGGTTTCTTTAAAACAGGGTCCAAATAAGGTCCACACATTGCATTTGCTTGTCTCTTAATCTCTCTTAATCTTTAGCAGTCTCTCAGCTCACCCAACCCTCTTTTTAATGCTATTTATTTTTTAAGAAGCTGGGCTATTTGTCTGTAAAATGTTTAACAGTCTGGATTTGTCTGATGTGTCTTCATGGTACCTTGTTCCTCTGTCAGGTTTGTTTTAAACTGGTTACTCTAGAAGCTTGATTAAGAAACATTCAATTTTATTGATTTGTTTTGGCAAAAATAACCTCACAGGTGGTATAGTCACCCTTGCATGATAGTGGGAACTAATCTCTGTGATATTACACCCGATAGGCTGTTAGGACCGTGACAATTGACTCGTTGTAATAAAAAGTTACTCCACTGATCCTTCTTCTAAGGTTTTAACATCGACTGATGATCATTGCCTAGATCCATTATTTCATTAGGGGTTACAACCTGTTGACTTCATAATTTCAGCATTCCATGGGCATTTGTAATAAGTTGGAATTCTTCTATAAACAACTTCTCTCTTATCAACTACTCAGTTATTCTGAAACACAGTTCGTATAAAGAAGGTAGCAAAAATGCTTGAGTCTTTCTCTTTATACATTTTCAGAGTATTAAGTTTGTGCCCAAGAACCTCCAGTGGCGAGCAAAAACAATCTTCTTGTAGTTCCAGGTCATACAAACGATAAACGGTAAGCCAGAATACGACCTCACATCCACCCATCTAATCTATCTAACACCATGCCACACTGCCTCCAAAATACCAATTCAGAGCACGGATTCCCTACCAACCCCACCACCAAGACTTGGATTCTGAAAACAGAACGACAGCTTTCATCCCTTTCTTCAGCTCTCTCAATGAACCCTGATCACTCCATTCCAAACCACACACACCTCCCCACCTCCACATGCCCAATCCCCTGACCTCTATCTATCTACTTTCGGTTGCACCTACCGTCTTCTAACATGCTATATAACTTACTTATTCGAGTTATTTATTGTCTGTCTCCTCCACTAGAAAAGAAGGTGCACACAGGTAGGGATACTTGTCTGTTTTATTCATTGATGTATCTTTAGCACTTAGGGCAGGTGCTCTGTAGATATTGGTTAAATATATGAATGAATAATCACCATTTTCATTAAAGACTAATTTGATTAATCTCTACTTAGACCAACAACTGAACAATGTGTTTGGTACTGGGAGCCCTCAGAATATGTTCTAAGACCTGAATCTGTACTTTCAGGAAAGAGTCAAACAGCAAAATGAATGAAGTCGGAATTCTTTTCTACTTCCCTGTATAAATTGTTATTCACTTTAGCTAAGAAGAAAGTTGTCATTTTCAAGACTGATGACTATAATACCATACTATTTCAGTCCATAATTTTATTCTGAAAATCTTTTTTAAAAAGTCACAAAAGAGGACTTCCCTGGTGGCACAGTGGTTAAGAATCCGCCTGCCGGGCTTCCCTGGTGGCGCAGTGGTTGAGAATCCGCCTGCCGATGCAGGGGGCGCGGGTTTGTGCCCCGGTCGGGGAAGATCCCACATGCCGTGAGCCATGGCCGTTGAGCCTGCGCATCCGGAGCCTGTGCTCCGCAACGGGAGGGGCCACAACAGTGAGGGGCCCGCATAACGCAAAAAAAAAAAAAAAAAAAAGAATCCGCCTGCCAATGCAGGGGACACGGCTTCGAGCCCTGGTCTGGGAAGATCCCACATGCCGTGGAGCAACTAAGCCTGTGCACCACAACTACTGAGTCTGCGCTCTAGAGCCCGCGAGCCACAATTACTGAAGCCTGCACGCCTAGAGCCCGTGCTCCGCAACAAGAGAAGCCACCGCAATGAGAAGTCCGTGCACTGCAACAAATAGTAGCCCCCGCTCACCGCAACTAGAGAAAAGCCCGCGCTCAGCAACAAAGACCCAACGCAGCCAAAAATAAATAAATTAATTAATTAAATTAAAAAAAGAAAAAGATTCTTTAAAAAAAGTCACAAAAGATGGGCAACTACTCAACTTTTAAAGCAAGCATCATTTCTTAAAATAAAACACTTAAGCTTTCAATTTCACTAAAATAATCTGTATTTGTAATAACACTTCAGAACATCAGTTCTCTGCTGTGGTCGGGGAACATCCCTGGGGATCCCTAAAACCCATGAGGTCAAAACTGTCTCCCTAATATCGCTAAGAGATTGCCTTTTTCACTGTATTGACATTTGCATGATGGTGCAAAAACAATAAGTAAAAGTGCTGATGTCTTAGCAGGAATCCAGGCACCAAACTGTACTAGTTAGTATTCCTTATAATCTTTACCCCCATGCGCTCACAGTTTAAAAAAATGCCATTTCACCTAAGAAAATCCTGATGAAGCAGTAAACATTATTAATTCTGTCAAAGCTCAATCCTTGAGTCCCATCTTTATAGTATTCTGTGTGATGAATGGACAATACACATCAAGCACTTCTGCTGCATACTGAATGCATACACCATGGTTGTTTCAGAGAAAAGCACCTGATACTTTGAGGTCAGAGCTGAAATGCCCCTTTTTTCATAGAATATAAGAAAGAACGAGTGACAGACTATGGTTATTCAGATTTAGATTATTTGGCAAACAGCTTTTCAGCCAAGTCTGTGTTTTCAAGGGGAAAAAAAATAGCATCTATTCCCAAAGATAAAATTTATGTTTTCAAGCAAAATGGGAATCTTGATAAACCTGTATCTGCTACTCTGATCTTGACAGCTTCCACATACTTGAAGAATTTGCTGATGAGTGATGAAATTAACCAATATAATGTTTAATATTGTATAATGAAATGTGTCAAAATTTGGAAGATCTACATAACTCAGTGAACTAATATGTTCCAAATGACCAACACATGATGTTTCAAAATCATGCAAGGGTAAAAGATAGACCAATGTTTTAATATAACTGAGCACAAAAAGGTCATCGCTATGGTTTCAGATTCCACACTGCAACTAACCTTTGGGAAACTATTTGTTAAGTGGTATCAGAGAAGAAATGGTCTGAAAAGGCTATTAAGATATTTCGGTTTCCAGCTACATATTTATGTGATTTTCTTCATATAATTCAACCAAAACAACATATTGCAACAGACTAATGCAGAAGTAGATGTGAGAATACAGCCGTCTTAAGCCAGATTCTAAAGACATTTGCAAAACTATCAAATCAATGCCATCCTTCTCAGTAAATTTTTGTTTTGGAAAACAGCTACTTTTCAGGAAGAAAATGTGTTATTTATGTTAACATGTATGAGTTTATTATCATTGTTATTTTTAAATGAATTAAATGTTTTAAATTTTTCATTTTCAATTTCTAATGTGATACATATCAAGAGATAAAACTCACATAAATAAAAGTTCTTTAAGATTTTCAATATGTTTAAGAGTTTAGAAAGACCTGAAACCAAAAAGTTTGAGAACTGCTATTTTATAGTTTAAAAAGCATCTTCACATATATTCTCTCAATCTATCCTTGTAACAAGTACTTAGTTATCTGCTCCCCATGCCCGTCAACTAGAAAGTTTCCCTGTGTGTTACCTGGCTGGCTTACCTTGCACTCACAATGTTTCCAGCATTCAACTCTACCATTTCCTCAAAACCAATGGCAAATATATCAGTTGGTTTACTTCTTTTATCTACAATGAAGCATCCAGGAGAGACTTTTAAGAGATGGCCTTAGTTAAATGGCAACCCCCCTAGCCCCCAACCCAACTAAGATCAACATCAGATCTCATGAAAGTCCACTTTTGCGTTTCAAGTTTAACCAAATTCAAATTAAAGGCAAAACCCCCTGAGGGGGACAAAATTACTTTCCATTTAGTTTCTATTTAGGTGACCTAAGTTTGCCTATCTAAGACTGTTATTCTTGAAGATCCTTAAGTCCTTTCAGAAATCATTTTGAAAGAATTCTTGCTAAAGTTTGTACCATGGACAGCAGAGGAACAAGCCACTGCTCAAAGGCTAAAGTGACTCAAAATGGAGAGGGAAAGAAATTTTTCAGAAAGGGTACAAATAATAAAGTGGTTGAGTAACAGTCTCAAATTAGAGGAAACAGTTGAGAGGGATTTTTTACACTTAAATTTGAAGATTCCTAAGTGGAAGCAATCTAGGAAAATGAGAAGAGTCAGGGGCTCAGACTAACCCCTCTGTTCTAGCCATTAGCTCTCTCATAGCTGACAAGACCAAAAGAGAACAGAGCTGCTTTAGATAAGCAACCCCAGGGTACTTTGGGTGGCCCAAGCATTCAGAAATGAGGATAAATAGCTAGAGAAAGACTTATAAATACTATGAACAAATACTGAGAAAAAAAATTTATTGACTGCTATTATGTGCAAGGCCTATATACAAATCTTCTCATTTACTACACAAACACCTTAGGAGACAGATTATATTTGCCTTTTATTTACAGACAGGAAACTGAGGCTTTGGAGAACCTAAGCAACTTGCCCGAGTTCACAAATAAAATGCAGTGGCCCAACTCTGGAAGGAAACTGCCTGAGTTCAAACCCTGGCTGTGCCACTACTAGCTGTATGACCTTGGGCAGGTCACTTCTCTTACTGTGTCTCAGTTTCTCATCTGTGAAATTGGAATAATAATAGTGATGGTATATTAGGTCTGTTATAAGGATTAAATGAATAGATGTAAAGTAGTTAGAATTGTAGTATTAGCTGTTATTTTATTATTGTTATTATTACTACTACAACAACAGTTTCAAGTTAGGTTCAGTGTAAATGAAAAAGGGCATTTTAATAAAAGTTTAGGGAAATTCCCAGGGTTTAAGGTGTGACTGATTAAAGACAACTAAAAAAGGAAAATCTGCATCTCACAGTATTTCCTATGTACATCACCTTCATAAATAACACTTGGTAAATGTGTACCATTTGAAAAAGGAATTAAAGCTGACTTAAACGACGAAGGCCTCAAATCCTTGACTCTAGTTAGAATCTGAATACAAGCATCCTCAGCTCAGCGTTTGGTTCTGGCTAGTAAGAGCTTGGTGGCAGAGCACCCAAACTGAATGACAAGTCTTTACAAGGGTGAGTCAGTACCGTTTGCTATAAAGGGCCAACAAACGTCAAAACAAGTTTTGTAAAACTGCTCATGATCACCCTATTTCTTATCTTAGCAAATAAAGGACTGTATTTGAAAAATAGAACATATTAAATTTGAAAAATTATCAATCATAAAATAAGCTTCCTTTGTATCAGTCTAAAGAATAAAAACAGAACTAGTTTTTCTTATACGTGTAGTTACCTTAAAGATATCAATTTATGTACGGATCCAATTTCCTGAGAATCAAATAACAAAGAAAAGGATTTTTTATTTTACCATGTTTTCTTATGAAGTAGTAGATAAAGGTCTAGGAATACAAAAGACCTAAGATTTGAACAGATTTACCTATAAGAATGTTGGTCTTCAAATGTATAAATCCCAGTTTCTTTTATAAGGTAATGTATACTGTGAAGTGCCACATTTCTTTTCTAGATTAATAAATCACAGTCAGGGTTAATTAATTAAATCCGTATTATAAAAAGCCAACCTTGAAACTCCTGGATGCCAGCTAACTTGGGTGCATCGAGAAGCCAGTCAGTGAGGGTCTGATTCTTAAAAGCTATGCTGCGAAACTGCTTCCCGCCATTCACATTCCAGGTGCCCACACATACTCGAATTTTCTTGGGCTTTGAATACTTGTAGAAATTCTCACACAGGCTCTTTAGAACTTTAGAAGATGCTAATCGAGAACAAAACACAACAGAATTTTGGCTGCTTTTAACCATTTACAAAAATTGATTTTCATGACTGAGAAATGATGGCTGGAAAGTACAATTACCATCATCAGCACAAAGAAGCATCAGATACATGCATAAGCACAAAAAAGACAGCCTTGAACACAGAGCCCAGCACAATGCAATTAACCAACACAACTTTTAAAAAATCATACATTAAGTACAATAGCCCAAGTAAAAAAACTATTACAAAATTAATGCAGCAACAAAAAAACATGCAGAACAAACAGTTCTGTTTCACTGAAATGGTACACTATTTTATGAAATACAAAAGCACAGACTGCACATTTTTAGGAATATAGCAACTGACTTTCATACAGCTTTCATTCGGAGGCTAGTAAAAATATGTTACTTCTCCCCAAACAAAAACATTCAAGAACCATTACATTTAGGATTCTAGCTACTGACAGGTGGTTTAATGAATAATGGCCCCCTGACAAAACACAAATTATGGACAATAATGAGAGGATGGAGATGAAGCCATGACTAAATGCCTCCCAGCTCAGAGGAGACACCAAGTCCTTACAAACATTCTGCAAGGCCCCAAACAACCTGCCCCACCTTTCTGCCCTCACCTGCCACCCCATCCCTGTTCTCTCACTGCTCAGCCACTGGACCCTCACAAGAATGGAAGCTCCATGAGGGCAGAAATGGTCTAATATCCCTAGTGACTAGAAGAGCGCCTGGTACATAGTAAGTGCTCAGCAAGTAATGGTTAAATGAATAAATGTTCAATACATTTTGAATCCTCAATCCTTTCCCCACCTATTTTTTTGACTTCCACCTATCCTTCTTCTTCCTAAACCATGCTTCATTTAGGTTAAGTCAAATCCTTGGCACTTAAATTAACAGAGCCTTAACAGGACTTCAATCTAAAGACAGAGAATATGCCCTTAACGGGCGGTTAACTGGCAAGAGGAAAGGGAAATCACAATGGTGCTCACCTTTCACCACAGGATCTTATTTTATTACGATATTAATTATTATTGTTGGATACCAAGGTACATACAGCAAGCAGTCTTGTGAGAGAACGAGTGAAAGAGGCAAATAACTTTTTCGGATTAGAGTGAAAATAGTTTGACCTGTGAATCCCATGAAAGGACTGCTGATTTACATGACAAGCACGTCCCCACTGTTCCCAGGGGCAAACGTGCACATTTCTAGCCCTCTTGCTATTTGATTTGATTACTCATATAGAGGTGTCCAGTGGTAATGAAAGCAGATTATTTGTTCTGGCCTGTTGGTATGGTTAACTGAAAGCCTGCTGAACCTGGATAAAGAATAATTCTCTATTACTACAGATTATCAGTGGTCTTTCTAATTGAAGTCATTGCCATTGTTACTGCTAGAAAACAGCTTCTACAATCTTTTCTACATCAAAACACAAGTTCCATAATGATTTAACAGCTTAAAATATCCAGCAAGACAAATAATGAATTGTGTGAACAAAAACATGTTGCCACGTTGGGTGAGCTACTAAAGTCTGTTTACAAATGGAATAAAAAGTTTACAAAAAATTCCTAGTTTATTCTTAACTGGTTGGCACCTTAATGTGCAGAAAGACATGAGTCTATGTTCAAACAGATGTCCATCCCTAAATACCATACCATTTCAGAAAATGGATTCCATGACGTAACTCAAAAATATACCCAAGGACTCTCTTCCTCCATCCTTCTCAAAAAAATTGCCAATAGTTTCTCAAAACACTCAGCACAATAACTAAGTGAAACAAATCTTAAGGGATACCAAATCTTAAGTGAAAGTCTTTTTCAGCTAAATTTCTGGCAAGAGTTTAGCTTTTGCTCATTTCACCACAGATTCAAGTTTAAAGACAAGATCATAAACCTTGTCCAGAGAATGAAGGCGTGAGATTCCTAAGAACAGGAAAGGCAAGAAAAATAATGACCTTTAGGTCTTACACACTTAACTCTTCTAAGTTTGTTAGCAATCTTAATGCTTTTTAAAAGATTTCAGATCATATTTTAGTACACTAAATGCCTTTTAAAATATTATGTGTGAGAAGCACCACTGAGTAGTCATAAATATCACAGTACTCGGGCATTAATCCGAAAGAGTCACACCTGGGTTTCTTCCAGTAGCCTATAAAGAGTAAGATATAACACTAATAATGTTTGTTCAATGAAATATGAAAGTAAAATGAAAACTAGATGACCTACATTTAATTGGAATTAAGCATTTGCTACAGGAATACAAAGAGCATTGCATATTTCCTTCTAAACGAAATACTTAGTTTTCTCAAACTCAAAATATTTTTCTCAGATTAAAACAAGGTTATCAATTTATCATGTTAGATTCGGAGGGCAAAATAAAGTTTCCATTTATTTGTGGCTTTATTTATATACAACATCAACTTTTTAAAAAAATAGAGAAAAAGTTGCTTTTATTTACAGATTGATTTTCTATACTGTACCTGACTGTAATGTCTGTTCAGAAACTATGGATGCATCAAGAAGAAAACAAAGAATCATTAGTAAAACAGCAAGTTACAGCTGAAGTCTAGAATGTTATGACAAAACATTCTCAGACAGCCTCATTTTTTTCTTTTGATTTAGTTTGAGGAGTTAATTTTTTTCTGATGGCTGTAGGACACCAAAGATAAAAATAAATGATGATGACTGATGCAAACCTTCTGCATCTAAGAAAAATCCTATGGGGACTCAGTGATGTCCAGAGTTTCACAATCAGAAGGGTCTAGGACTGCTTTCCAGGCTACTCCCGTATGTAAGTCTGTGTGTGTGCACGTGCATATACTTGTGAGGGAGAATATGAACCTGAAAACCTAAGAGGCTGGAGGACTTTGAAATACTGAAGTTACTGCCCTTACACCTTGTAGCATTCTTTCTGGGACTCACCAGCTGGTAAGTACTATCAGTTCAGTTATAACAAAACATATACATTCCAGCAAAATCACCATGCTAGGCAAAATGGTGCCAATCCCCACAGGCACAGGGCTTATGGCAAAAATGGGGTTCGGGCACAACATTCAAACACTTCGGCAATGACGTGCCAAGAAAGATAGGAACCTAATATAAAAACAGTAGCAGAATTTTACGCATGTTAGATGGTTAAGGAATGTACGAATACGTCTAAAATACGGCACTTCATTTTGACAAAGACCTAAGGTTTGCTCATAGAAATGGGCAGCAGGAGGCCTGTGCTTGTAAGTAATTGTGAATCCTGGGAGAAGAGGTCTCTGCAATTGGACGGTAAGTTGTAACACCAGTTACGGATGGATCTGGTGAGCGGAGGGAGAGATGTCTCAGGTGCACGCACATGTGTATGTGTGTTGTGTATATTTCCACCCAACGCAGTTCTGCTGGGTGCAGCTTTCCGCATTTCCCCAGCATTATTACCAGTGAAATCACGCATAAACTACTGCAGAACTGGCATTATACTCAAAATGTTCCCTGATATAGCATCCATGTTGGAACAAAATTCCCATTCTCAGAATAAGCATTAGAGCAGAACTGACTGTACTTTTTTTAAGGGTATATTTTTCATATAGTAAAATGTGCAGGAAACCAAAAAAACTGATGATCAAGTCTGGGAATTACTCAGGTCCCTCACTTCTTCTCTTTCCTTCAATGGCTTACTTTCAGTTGTTGCTGATAAATGCCTCCATATCAAAGTAGGCACAGGTGGAAAGAGGTGATAAGATGCAAATCAGTCAGCGTCTACTGCTGGAAGCCAGGAAGAAAGCTTGATGTTAAAAGGAGTAGCTAAGATCAGATTCTGGTTTTCAGAGCTTTAGTAGACTTCAGTCCCCAGCCTACTCACAGACCCCTGAGGAGCTGACTGTAATTAACTACCTTCAGCACCATGCAGAATTCTGAAAGAATCCATGATAACGTATTTGACTAAGTAATGACCCAAGAGTACATAATTCGATGAAGAACAATTTCTCCTACTTGAACAGAGAAAACTGAAAGGTTTGGTTTGGGGGGGTAACAGAAGAAATGAAAATGTTCAGAGTGCTACAGTGTTAAAATAGAAAAAAATATGAAATTAAGGAAGTCTATTAAGTTTTACAATGTATATTGAGTTTTCCCACGATACTGCTTAATATACGCTCACTGATATGAGCTCAAATTCTTTTGATTTTAATGAAAGACACAGTGAAAGATAAACAGCCATTCTGAAAGCCATATATTTATGTCAAATATTAAAATTGGGAATGATGGTGTCCAATAATAAGCATTTTAAAATTATTAATATGATTTAATGCTTATTCAAACAACAGCATTTAAAAGGTAGGACCAAGTTATAGAAACTTTTGGGGTGGTGATTAGCTAAATAACCAACAAAGGTATTGTTTTTTTCAATAAAGCAATGTTTTCTACATAATTATTAAATACTCTACTGAAAGTACTAGCTGAATATTTTATGAATTCCTGCCTTATATAAAGTTAGCAATACTTAAACCATTTCCCTCCTCAATCATAATCTATAAAAGAAAACATGCATGGGCCTCGGTTTTAGCTTAATAATTCCACTAATGATATAGACGTTTTAGGAGAGATAAACTTCCTTTGGAGAATGCAATTTTAGAAAATTACACGGACAGAAATTCCTTCCAAAACTATTTTAATCAACTCAATCTAAAAAGTATTTACGTAAGTAAGTTTACATTTACCTCTTGGACTTTTAGAAGGAATATAAACAATATGAAGTAAAATATAAAGTAAGGACGCATACCACGCAAACTTCCAGTAGTTAAAAGGGCTCGAGCTTTGTCAGCTAAATCACTATTTAAAGTATTTCCCAGTAGCAAAACATCAATGGCCTCTTGCTTGGAGCTGTCAAAGAAGTTATTCTGAATTGTTCTACTAACAGAACGAGCACCATCTTTTAACTTTCCAGCCTGTTGGGGAAAAAAGCATGGACTTTCATTCTAAATTGTTTTTATTCAATAGGTATTCTGAAACTTTAAATAAGTTTTATATGACTTTACTGTAATAAAAAGGACCTAATTATTCTATTTTGAATATCAAACCATCACATTAAAATGCCTCAAGATGTCACTGTTTCTTTTCCTCTTTTGGATAACAGCTCTGCACAGAGACAGAAGAAGCTCAGCGCCACAACTGCATCCACTAATGATATCTAGAGCCTTAAAAGTTTAAAATTGTTTACTATAAAGGAAATAAACTGAAATATACTTATTCAAGACAAGGAAATTACTTCTTACATAGTAACTTTTAGACCTGGGGATGGATGGGATAGGTGGGGAGAAGCAGGGGAGATAAAGGACGATACACTGCACTTGCATGTTCTCAGGAAAACTTCAAAGTACTCTAATAGTAGAAAAATAAAATTGAAATTGCTCCCAATAACTTACATTAGTTAAAACTAAAATTGAATATGAGAACGAAGGTCTAGTCTGTAACATGTAAGCTACAGTTTGTATATTTTAGGTCACTTTGCCTATGTAAATATAAGTAATAAAAATAAATATATGCCAATTCCTACAGTGAGAGAGCCGATTACAACTTCTAATGAACATATATTTTACTCAGGTGTGTTAGCTATCATAAAGATATTTTAATCTTACAGATTTTGATGATTGTTTTAAAAAAACAACAACAAACTCTTGCCTTTTAGAAAAAGAACTTTAGTTTGCAATATGTAATTTTTATTCCTTAAAGAAATAACAGGAATTTGAGGCTTAAAATGTTATTTCCTTCCATAAAACATATGCAAATGACATTATTTGAAAAGAGACTCACCATTCACATTATCAGGCAATTAATCAAAAGGAACCCAGAGAAAGGAAAAGAAAGAGCAGTTCAGATGTTAGATTTTAGTTCAATTCAGACTAGAATATTTAATACATAAAAGTTCATATCTATTTTGTTAGAGATAAAAGACCGCTGAAAATATATGTAACCTCTGTACATAGATAGTCAACTGCAGAAACAAAAAGGCAGAACATAAAAGAATATTTTAAGCAATAGTTGTAGAGAATCAGGTTTAAAAGCAAGAATTATGTTCTTTATTCAAAAGGAATACATGAAAGTTTAACAATCTCGGGTTTTCAAAAATAGGGACCATTTAAGGGGGCTTCCCTGGTGGCGCAGTAGTTGAGAGTCCGCCTGCCAATGCAGGGGACACGGGTTCATGTCCCGGACAGGGAAGATCCTATATGCCACGGAGCGGCTGGGCCCGTGAGCGATGGCCGCTGAGCCTGCGTGTCCAGAGCCTGTGCTCCGCAACGGGAGAGGCCACAACAGTGAGAGGCCCGCGTACCGCCAAAAAAAAAAAAAAAAAAAAAGGGACCATTTGAGATGTAAATATTTGTAAATGTCAGTACAAATTATTTCTGTGAGTTGAACAAAAGGAACTTTTGCAGGTAAGGCCAATGCCTCTGAACAGAGGCATGACACTTTATGAAACACAGAAGAGGAGGAAGATTTGGAAATTAAAAGAAGACTTTGTGATGATGAACTTCAGCTGCTATATTGAAGCGGCTAAATAAGAAACTATAAAAGTGGTAAATGTCCCTGTTTCTATTTCTGGGGATAGGGATTTAGAATATTAAATTCAATGCAGGCCAGGAGACATAAAAGGTCAATATTTAAGTATATAAAATAATGAAAAATACCTCAAGTATGCACCCAAAGTCCCTCAGTAAGGGTCAAACACTAAAGGAGAAAGTAGTCTGTAGATAAAAGTAATGACGAGGCACAGACTTATAATTATGTCCATATTTCACACTTCCTTTGCACATTTTGATAGCCTCCTTTTCAAGGTAAGAAAAGAAAAAGAATAAAAACCTAAGCCCTGGGCTTCCCTGGTGGTGCAGTGGTTGAGAGTCCGCCTGCTGATGCAGGGGACACGGGTTCATGCCCTGGTCTGGGAAGATCCCACATGCCGCGGAGCGGCTGGGCCCATAAGCCATGGCCGCTGAGCCTGCGCGTTCGGAGCCTGTGCTCCGCAACGGGAGAGGCCACAACAGTGAGAGGCCCACGTACCCCGCAAAAAAAAAACAAAAGCAAAAACAAAAACAAAAAACAAACTTAAGCCCTAATAGCATTTGGTTCACAGTGGGTGTGGCATAAATTGCCCATTGATTTATTGGTCCATCCAGCATTTATCACACATCTATCCAACAGAATGCACTGCGTCAAGTGCTGGGTAAACAAAGTCAAATAAGACAAGACTCTTTATTGGGAAGACTATGATTTGGGAGGGAGGGGAGGTTTTGTTTTGTTGTTTTACTTTTTTAATTAAAAAAAAATTTTTTTTTGGCCGTGCCACACAGCAAGCATGTGGAATCTTAGTTCCCCAACCAGAGATCAAACCCATGCCCCCTGCACTGGAAGTGTGGAATCTTAACCACTGAACCACCAGGGAAGTCTCTGATTTTTTTTTTTTAAAGAAAAACATATTTGGGGGAATTCCCTAGCAGTCCAGTGGTTAGGACTCTGTGCTTCTACTGCAGGGGGCCTGGGTTCGATCCCTAGACCAGGAAACCAAGATCCTGCATGTCGTGCTGTGCAGCCACATACACACACACACACACACACACACACACAAAACCAAAGGTTTAAAAGAAACATATTTTTAATCAAAATAATATGAAAAGTAAAACAGATATTATGCAGGTGAAAAATCATTTTAAAAAATGTGAGGAACACATATCTAAGCCTAGTGGATTATCACTAAACAACTGAATATGTCATGTATACGTGTCCCTCAAACCTAGGGAAATAACTATCTGTTCAATCATTAGTATCCACTATAGAAGGAAGTGTTAAAGAGGACATAAAAGCATGATAAAGCAGAATTCTAAAACAGATACCTTATAAAAACCAAACTATTAATTTAAAAGAGTCCATTTAAAGCTTTATTAAAGAAGGAAAAAGGATCTTTTATAATGTTATGATAGATCTAGATCTACCTTAGCCTTTCCTTCAAGAGCTCCAGTTCCTGCATAAATCTTACTGATTGAATCACCATTCACAGACCACATTGACCGAAAAACTTCTTGGAAGCGAGTCACCAGCTGAGGCTTTTCAGCTAAGCCGAGAGCTTCCAATTGTTTAGTTAGCATCTAAAACAGCAAAAGAGAAACTTTCGTAAGTATATGAATACATTCATTATGATGTGACTTTTTAAGAACTACCAGAATCAAACCAAGAATTTACAGTTACAGGACTTTGTGGGTCTGGATTCTGAAAACACAAGTTTACTATTTTCCACCATGTCAATTTCTAAAGTAAATATCACATCAATGAAACCTACAAGTAACTCAGTATTCCCTTGCAGTAATAAGAACTTCTTTCTGGTTAAATGATATTAAGCTTATCAAAATAGCCCTATGGGGAATTGCCTGGCGGTCCAGTGGTTAGGACTCCCCTCTTTCACTGCCGAGGGCCCAGGTTCAATCCCTGGTTGGGGAACTAAGTTCCCACAAGCCGCGCAGCCAAAAAGCAGGAAAAAAATGTCCCTATAAATCAGACTAGTTTATCTTGTTCACCTAAAAGAACAATACACAACAGCACGCATTGGAGCAGAGAAATATATCAATATTCACCTCGTTTATTTAAATATATGTAGAAATAACTAAGTTTCTTTAATTTCTGGATTTGGGTCTACACATTTGGGTAATTAAGGTCAGGAGATTGTGAGAAAAGTAGAGCTGCTCTTGAATTGTTATCAAAATTTTAAAAGTGAGTCATATCTCTGAATAAAGTCACGACAGCTTCTAATGTATAAAATTCGTATCAGTAAAGCATATAAGGGAGAACTAGGGGGGACACAGCATGCAAGGAATGCAAGGATCTTTGGGCTCCCACAGTTCCTTCATCACAGTAGAAGTGTTCAGAAAAGTTATTGGTCTTTACTATGAATGACTCTTAGCCTTGAAGTCTGGCAAAGGCAAAGCAACGTATAATCCTTATCCAGTCTCTTTCTCTTATTTGGAATCTAGTCGATGTCTTGCATTTTTACTTAACTCCCTCCCATTTGTGTTTCCTTTTATCTTGTCTATAAGTGGACATTATCCATAATTATAGAGGGATCAAACATTAAAATAATATTAAAAACCCTATACTGGGTTTATCTGATTGCCTAGAGACCTACACCAGGGCTACTCTTTGCTGGCATGGAGTATTAACAAAATCAGCCTCCGGCATCTCCTTTATCATTTATACCTCCTTCTTCAAGGAACTGGGCAAAAGTGGCCTTCACTACAAGTAGTTTGGTTTTGCCTACACTAGCAGTATATTTTGTAACCAGTCAACCAACTGCTATACTAGGGAGTATTCTCACACCTAACAACAGACAGTGGGTAGTCAGCTAAGTCAGATTCTAACACTTGTTCTACTTTTAATGAAGATGTTCAAGTACTTCACTAAGCTTACTCTCAGAATCTAACTAAATGTTTTTAGCCACTTCAGAACAGAACTCAAAACAAACCTGAGCCGTGTGATAAACTCCATCCCTAGGACCAAATTCCTGCTTTTACTTTTATTTCTGTTGTATTTTCTAAGTAAACCTCAAGGACAGATTTCAAAAAAGGCAAAGCAGTAAAATTTACTTAGTTACATGAAAACTACATTTTTGTAGTAGACAATTCTATACATTGTACTTGCATTTCGAGAAAGAAAGACCCTCAGTTGCAGAGTAACTAATTAACCAATATTCTGGCCAAATTTAAGATCCTCTGTTAGAGGAAATAAGAACCTGTTACTTCCTATTCCTGTTTTTCATAGTATTTGAGAACTATGCTAAGTTCCTATGGAACTAAATGAAGACCCACAATAGCCTTATGAACCTAACTGCTGCGTAATAGGCAAGACTTAGAAATCTCAGCATTGCTACACAGTTTGTCAAATAGTTGAGATTATGCCTAAATTAGACTGAATTTGATATATAAATAGTAAAGGAAAAAACTTTTAAACAGAGACTTCGTTACAGAAGTTGGCTCTCATTCACTCTCCTTCTAACAATGACATTTTCATCTGGTCCTGTTTTTTGTAGCTACTGATTTGAAAATGCCATGTAAATGGCACTGGATCAGACTCTGTCGAAAATATAATCCTATAGGGTTGTACATGTGAAAACAGATCCTCCCCCATTCCAAAAAGACTTTTAAAAGACAACACAGAGAATGAAGGCCAAATATATACACGTTTGTTTGTTTTTTCTTCACACACACTATACACGTATTTCTTTTCTTTATCCAAAAGACAGGCAGAAAGAGGCAATTACTGGAATAGTATAAATAGCAGGGGTTTTTTTTAAGGGAAAGTTAAGGAACAATAGAGGGAAACAGATGCTATCTAAAGAAAGTATTTAGAACAGATAAAGGAAACGTTTAAACGAAAAGGGATGTTGCCCCCTCCCCCAAAGAAAAAGACTAGAAGTAAAGAATGCCTTTAGCATAACTTCATTTTGTGAAAAGTCATTAATGAGAAACATAAATATTACAAAAGCACTGAAAAAGGCATTTGATACAAGTTGCACAGACATATTTTATTCTTTTTACCTCTAAGCCAAGGAATGCCTGCACACTATTTGTTCTATCAAGACAATCCAAGCAGTTTGTTCGAACTGTACCACTCTGGCATCTGTAACAAATTCAGTGAAATTAAGCAGACAGTTTAAAACAAAAATAACAAACCTAAAACAAACTGAGAAAAATTAAGCTGATTAAAGTGTAGCATCTACTTTCTCCCCCCCCCCAACTTTCTGGTCTAACAGTTCTCAAACACACAAAAAAGGTGAAAGAGTTTTACAGTGAACACCCATATACCCACCATCCAGATTCTACAACTGTTAACATTCTGCCACACATTTTTTTTTTAGATTTGCAAGATAGATTTTATTATCTCCATTCAATTTGTTGAAAACACAAAAGACTTTAGAAAGTCACAAGGAATTACATTGAATTGTTTTCTTGTTACCTGACTTTTGGGAACACAGAGAAAGGGAAAAGTTGAGTACTCTATTCAGATGCCCCTAATTATTTGTAAAATCATTATCTTCAAGAGCTGTAGCATCAGCTTACATTTATTGAGTATTTTAGGCTTTCAAGTCCCTTCATACACATCATTGAACACCCTCAATAACCTATGAGGGGGAAAATGTCTATTATAGACTGTATCTTCTTCACTAATCCATGAGCTCCTTTAAGGCAGGAAATGCATCTTGTCTTTCTTGGACCTCTCCCTCCTAGCACAGCCTCTAGCTCCTAGCAGGCATTCATTAACTATTAAGGGAATCTGGGTCATTTGTAGCATAAGAAATAGACTCCTAATAGCTAAGTGACTTATCCAGGCTCACAAAATCAGAAGGGGAACAAACTAGAATTTGAACTCAAGTCACCTAATTGTAAGTCCTCTATACTCACCCCCTCCATGGCACTGTTCAGGGGGGATTTGTGACCACATCCTAATTGAAATGTGCCATATATTCTTTATTACATATCTCTCTACTCAACCACATCCACTTATTTTTTTTGTTTCCAAATAAATGATTTATGTAGATTATAATTAAACCATGGGTAATTATTAGTCAAATCCATTTTACCTGCCTTCACTAATCAAGGTCATTTTAAGACTTGCACATCCTCCAAGCAGCAGGCAGGCTAAGCAATAAGATGTTTGTCCAAGTTATTTTCCAGGGACTTGGAGTCAGCTGTGTATAGCTGGAGATGAGCTGGTTAAGACTGGATAGGACCAAGCTGAACTGGTTAACACTGGTTAGGACCACCAACCCTCCAACTGGGCATGTGTGAATGTTGAGTCAGTGACCTTTTGATGTCAGAGGGCCAAAAACTCCACCCTCAGACCATGCTAAGCACCTCCATTTTTGAATGTGCAGAGGCCTTCATAGAACGATGATGATTACCACTTATTTTTAATTAGGCCAGTAGTTAGGAGCCAAACACACATTCAGATTTATAACCCCATAGTTCCGTATCAGAGCAGACAATAACCAATGTCTTCTTTTTTTTTTTTGCATTTAATAATCCTTACTGGGGTCTTCCCTGGTGGCGCAGTGGCTAAGAATTCACCTGCCAATGCAGGGGACACGGGTTCAAGCCCTGGTCCAGGAGGCTCCCACATGCCACGGAGCAACTAAGCCTGTGCGCCACAACTACTGAGCCTGCGCTCTAGAGCCCGTGAGCCACAACTACTAAGCCTGCTTGCATAACCACTGAAGCTCGTGTACCTAGAGCCCGTGCTCTGCAACAAGAGAAACCACCGCAGTGAGAAGCCCGCGCACCACAACGAACAGTAGCCTCCGCTCACCGCAACTAGAGACAGCCCGCATGCAGCAACAAAGACCCAACACAGCCAAATAATAATAATAATCCTTACTGAAGCCAAGAAATATTATTAATTTTTTTTTTTTTTTTTTTTTTTTTTTGCAGTACGTGGGCCTCTCACTGCTGTGGCCTCTCCCACTGCGAAGCACAGGCTCCGGAAGCACAGGCTCAGCGGCCATGGCTCACGGGCCCAGCCGCTCCGCGGCATGTGGGATCCTCCCGGACCGGGGCACGAACCCGCATCCCCTGCATCGGCAGGCGGACTCCCAACCACTGCGCCACCAGGGAAGCCCCTAAGACATTAATTTTAAGAGAGAAATGTAATAGCCTCAGAGATAGCAGCATGAGATCTGGAGCCAGATAAATCAAGCTCTACCGTTTCCTAGTTATATGACCTGGGGCAGATGATAGCTTTGTGCCTCCGCTTCCTCAAATGTGAATGGAGATAATAAAAGAACTGATCTCTACGATTGTTATTATACTTGTAAAGACTAAGTGTACTGCTTGACCCATGGTATGTACCCAGTAATGTAAGCTATTACTAGAAAGAAAGGAAAACAAGCTTAAAATCAAGTAAAATAAAGGAAGGTATTTTATTTAATTAAATAAAATTATAGCAAAGTCCCAATTTAAAGAAAAGAGAAACAGAGCAGTCAAACCTTTGAACTTCACTTCCATTGAAATAAAAAAATCCATAATCCAGAAACTTCTGGACTTGAGGTTTAAGAACACTATGTAATTTTTCTGCCTTTCCTCCTTTAACCATTTGATGATAGTCAAAATTCACCATCTGGATGTCAGTTGCATGTTCAGAAGCTTTCAAATGACTCTGAAAATAAAAGGTAAATATTCATTTAAATGTTAACTAAATATGATCTTATCAATATACTGTTATAAATGGAACTTTACATTTTAAATGAAAATCTCAGCAGGTCCTTGAAATCTTACTAATCTCACAAAGCTTTCATCGCCACTGGCAGTAAAATGGAAAATTACTTGCTGATATCTTATGGCATCTTTTTCCTAAAACCTCATATACTATCCCGGAAAGATTGGGTATGGCATGATTAATATCAGGGAACTTAAATAACATTCCCATCTGGTTTAGAAAATGAAAAATGATTTCCAGCCACCAGCGTTTCATTTTTTACCATAAAAATATAATGACTTTATATTACAGAATCTCAAAATAAAATAGCTTATTTTTTAAGACAAAGCCCATTGAAAAATTCATTTTTCTATACCTTCAATATATACAAACGTTTCAAAAGTTTACCATAAAAAGTTTACCACATTCTCTAAAGTATAAGTTGTTTATTAACAATATTAAAACAAAATAGCCAAATAATTAATTTTGGACTTCATTAGCTTAAACTTTAGAAAATGTTTTCTAACCATTTTGTTTAAGTTTATAATCTTATGTAACACTATAATTTATATCAATTCAGACTCAATAAACATTTATGAAAAATATTTTTCCTTAGAAGTCAGACATTTCTTTAGGTTCTTATTTAATGAAAATTCTCAAATTTTCTCTCATCAGTACAAGAAGTCTTGTGTGTATACAAATGCATTATTCAACATTTCATAGGTTTAAAACAGTGACTATGGTTTCTAGGAAATAGGCAAGACGATGAACAGATGAAGGAGGAAACTGCCTGGTATCTTTTTTTTTTTGGCAGTATGCAGGCCTCTCACTGTTGTGGCCTCTCCCGTTGCGGAGCACAGGCTCCAGACGCACAGGCTCAGCGGCCATGGCTCACGGGCACAGCCGCTCCGCGGCATGTGGGATCTTCCCGGACCGGGGCACGAACCCGTGTCCCCTGCATCGGCAGGTGGACTCTCAACCACTGCGCCACCAGGGAAGCCCTGCCTGGTATCTTTATGCCAGTGACAGACAAGCATTTTTTAGGGGGAGGGTATCCTTCTGCTTCTCTACAACATAAATAAGCAGATTAGAAAACAGGGTCAATTGCCTTGAAAGCTTTCCATAATCCCAATTTCAGCAAGATTATCCTAAACTGTTACCTAATTGCCCCAAAGAATGAATGGTTCCAACAAGTACCCAATCTTTTTCTAGGAAGTAATTTACTTCCTGGAAGAATCTGATTATTGTATTATTTAAAAATACCATTCTAGGTGTCCATGGGCCAGAACAGAAGAAAAAAATGATCACACTTACCTGGAAAGCCTTACTTAGCATATGTTCCCCTTCCTTAGATCCGAGCAAATTTACTATTATTTGTTTACCATATAAATTCTTAAGTGTTCTAAAATGCCTATTAAAGAAAGAAAGGAAATAAACGTATGTCAAATGACAAGCCAAAAACCTTTTTCAATAAACAGGAACCCATTATTAAACAGGACCCACGTGGCAGTATTTTATTCTTTCTTTTTTTTTGGCTGTGCCTTGTGGCATGTGGGATCTTAGTTCCCCTACCAGGGATCGAATCCAAGCCCCCTGCAGTGGAAGTGCGGAGTCTTAACCACTGGACCACCAGGGAAGCCCCTCAACTCATACAATTGGCAAAACTGGATACAAATCCATTCCACCCAGTCTCAAAACTCTGAATTTATAAAAACTCAATGCAATTTCCTCTCTGACAAACTCCCACCTATGCTCGAGCTGTTGGCATCATCTAGATCCCTCTCCACCCTGAGGCTGAAGCTAGACAGCCACGGAAAACACGAGCCACCCAGCTTTGGTGGGAAGGCAGCAAGGGCAGAGGGCGTAGGGCTGCACCTCACACATGAGGCCATCACACACTCCGTGAGTACTCAGAGAGACCTCCTTAATAGCTCTAGCCTTAAGGAAAAGAGATCCCAAATAGAAGCCTTTATTTTCTCTAGCTTCTAACCATTCCAGAAGCTAGAGAGCAATGCTGTCCAAAGGAAATGTAATATGAGCCACAGACAAAATTTAAAATTTTCTAGAAGGCATATGAAAAAAGTAAACATCAAAGGAGGAAATTAATTTACATATATTTTATTTAACCCAATACAGCTAAAATATCATTTCTACATATAATTGATATATAAAACAAATATCAATAAAGTATTTTGCATTTTTTTTGCACTAAGTCTCAAATCCAGTATATATTATATACCTACAGCACATCTCAATCCGGCCTAGTCAATTTCAAATGCTCAAGAGTTACAGGCGGCTAGTAACTACCGTACTGGACAGCGCACCGGTGAGAGGTAGTTTTAAGGCCCAGACGACAAGACCCACACACCTAGTGCTACCACCCCTAGAATTCATAACAGTAAGTGTCACTGTCCTCCAGTTAAATTAGGAGTCAAGAAGAAATTTTCCTTAGAGCCAAAAAAGCTGAAATGAATCAGTAAATACAATTAGAACTAGTCTCACTGCTTAGCAATATCAAAACCTACAGCACTATGTAAAAATAATCAGTCTTACCTGTCAAAAGCAGGTGCATTGGCTTCAAACCCCCTTGACATACGAACACGATGAGATCCCACCTAAGATAAGAAAAATATGTGTAACCATACCAAAAGCCAACATGTAGACAAAAGAAATATTGTTTACAGTATGTAACAATGCATTTGCTAAACACCCAGTAGCGAGCTGAGTGATTGCCATTCATGATATTCTTTAAAAAACAAGTTCTAGGAGGTTCTCATCCCTTTTATTTTTTAAAACACAACCTCACAAAAAAAGAACTAGAAGTTAGACCATTATGAAACACTTGTAAACTAACAAGGATTCTTATTTATGTAAGATATTTTTAAGAGTGCTTTCACATACATTACCTTGTTTTAAGCTCAAATTACGTGCCCTTCATATGTCAACCGATATTGCCATTTGGGCAATAAAAAACCGAATACAGCCAAGTGAATAAACTTGTCCTCTCAGGGCAACAGCATTCATTTCAAAAAAGATTCGCATGACAATTCAGGCCTCCTGACAAAAATTCCTACTCTTCCGGGCTGCGGACAAGTGCAATGTCTACATATTCTTTTTTTCTCTGTTATGCTGAATACTCTGTTCACTCCTCCCTCACCCAAAGATCCTACAAATTAAAAATATTGTTCCTGGAAAAACAGACTTTCCAAGTCAATCTCTCAGGCACACAACTACAGTTACAGCACATTTTGCAGAATCAGAAAATCTGGGTTAAGAGAATTAAACAAGATGGAAAATAACTAGCGATTGTGTTTTGTTACAGTTTTTCTTTTCTCCTATAGGAAAGCAACAGAGAGATGAGGCAGAATTGAGAAAGGTATAACAGATGCCAAGAAGATGTACAGCAGTGAGACCAGATTCCTTCCCTGAATTTCACTTTTAAACATTTCCCTGAGACTTTGGGATCAAAGTTCCCCAGAATTCGTTCTTGCTAATCTGTGAACAAAGTGACTTTAAAGGCAGCGTGGGAGGAGGGCTGCCAAATCAGTCATGCAGTTGGACAAATAAAACTAGAAAATAAGCACTAATATGCCCATCCAATTCAGTTCAAAACTGAATTAACAGTATTATCATCCACTCAGCATTACCCCTCCTGATCTGATGAGACAACTGAATGACTGTCCTGAGAAATCAGTGGATTCTCTCTTTAGTGCTTTTTATTCTTAGTAAGAAATTGATTAGCCAAATGTCACATCTATATTCCATTTCATTTTCTAGTGCTTAACAGACTGCATAAAATCTTAAATTTTGAAAGATGTGTGCTCCAGGACTTTAAGCATTTTAGGCGGCAGAAAACTTTCTCTTTGGAGTCCTCTCAGGTAATTGCCTATACTATAAAAGTTCAAGACTTAGCATTTTGTTTATTCATTAACATTTATCTTGCACAGTACTCTCAACTGTTAAGAAGGTGAAAAAAATACAAGTTTTCTCATGTTTTTTAGGTAACGGCTGTGCTGGTTCCCTACTGTCTGCTCCCCAACGCATATACACAATTAGCTACACATCATAACACTTACAGCAATCTGTTGGTTAGACTAGACTAGGTTTTATTACCCAATGTTAAAAAAAAATTCTATAATAAAAAAGTTATGTCAATGGTGATAAAAGTTTTAAGGCTTTAAATAACCATAAATTTACCCCATTAAAAAAAAAAGTTACATCAAAGGTATTTTTAGAAAACCATTTCATTGGGTGGTATGGAACATCATCTTCTGACAATAGTATTGCTTCGTGTTCACATACTTCTGAAACTTCAATTCAACCAAATATTCAATGTGCCACACCACGCCAGGCATAAATCTCATGATGCTTACCATTTTTAAGACTAATATAGGCTATAATATAATGTAATGATATAGTATCAGAGGAACACTACAAATTATAAATGCTAAATACCTTCAAAAAAAGGAAATCATAAGTAAAATGAGTGAGTTGCCAGCACTTGAAATATCACTCTTACCTGGGCAGCACCTTATGACAACTCTTATGATGCCTCGAACTAATTGATACTGATGTTTATCTTTTCCATAAAAGGCCTGTCTCCCCAAACAGATTGCAAGCTCTCTCTGAAGCATCACTACAGTCTTTGAATTTCTCATAGGATACAAGACTATATACACCTAATGTGTACAGAATAATACACGTATAGAAGAACTTAAGGATTTCATGAAGAGATCAGTGTGGAGGAGTGACCGGAATCCATTCCACGAGATCTGAGTCGGCTACTGAAGGACAACAAACCTTCGTTTGGGGAGCAGAGGATTCTTGCTAGAAACAGCCAGGCATGAAGCCAGATAAGTAGAGGAAGCCAGAACACGAAGAAACGGGTGCACAGATCTGCTGAGTGAAATAGATCAAAAGTGGTAAGAATGGCCAGAAAGCAGGGAGGAGACCAGTTAGAAAACTGTGAGAATCTTCCAGGCAAGAAGGAATTATGAAGACCTTAACTGAGATGACAGGAGTGGAGATGAAAAGAAAGAGAAAGTCCCAAGACCTAGGAGAAAGCTGGGGCTAAGCGTCACAGGGCCGCCTTGCTGGCTCAGGACTGGCCGCTGGAGCAGGCAGGGCTGGATACGCCGCAAGGGCGGCAGGAAAGGATCCAGTACAGCACAAGTTCTCTAATTTGAGTGGTTAACTTAACCACTCAAATTAAAATGCAGATTCCTGGCCCAATTCCAAAAGATTCTTTTTTTGAATCTTTTCAAAAAGATTCAAGTTGATTCAAGTTGCATCTTTCAAAAAGATTCAAGTGAAGTTGAGGCCATGAATCTGCATTTTAAAATCACTTCCAAAGATTCCTTTAAAATATTTTAAGAACCTGAGAGGAATTATTCATGGACGAAAAGAGGTAGAACAAGGGACAACTGCCTGAGGATTCTCTGTCTGTGACTTGTGAAGTGCGACATCTCACTAGGCAACACTAACTTCAAGGATTCCCAACAATAAATTCCAGTCCCGAGAACACACAGGACACCTAACGACCATTTACAGCCACCCTAAGTCAAAAGTCCTTATTTGTCTTCTATGAGAAAATGAACTTGGGGTCTTGATATTTTTATTTTTTTAAAAGCAATATCTATTATTTTCATTCCTCTATTCCTACTCTTTTAGAATGGTGGGGAAATGATAAAAGATACTCATGAAATGGATCCATCCCTGTTCAAAGAAAGGCTGGCTTTAAAAACTACTAAGCTAAATAACTGGGAACTACTGACCCAATCCTCAACCCAACCTGAGACAACAGGCCAGCTCAGTGATGATTTGGCAGAACTGCTGGACTGCCTTGATGTCTCAAAAATCACTATCTCCATCAAGAAAGGCAAGATTTAAAAATCTGTAGTTTTCAGCCCATAATCAAATGACATTATCCAGCCAGACTACTTGTGTGGACAGGCCCCAGAACACAGAAGGAAGCCGGAAGGAAGTCCCACCCCAGGAGGATCCCTCAGTGTAACTACTCAGGATCCAACCTTACTGAATAGCCAAACACTGTAATTCTGGACTTCCTAATAGCACAGAAAGCAGGTAAACAGAGGGCTTATAAATAGGCTATTACAATCTCTTATACTAGCCTGTCTCTAGAGCAAAAGCATTTACCTTGCATCAAAACAGGGTTTTAGAAATTTCTTAAAGCAAATATTCCAAACACCCTCCTCTGGTCACAAAAAGTTTGGAGAAGTGGGGTAGGGCGGGTATTCTTTCCCAAGAGAGACTTGGGGAGCAATGTATCTATTTAAGTTACGCCTATATGCCAAAGATAAAACCCACATGAGTTAAACTGGTCTTAACGAGAACTCAGGAATTTTAGCAAAGCAGCACAAGTATTAATCCTTGTTAATTCTTAGCCTGTCTTGAATAAACTGCCTTACTGAAAAGGTTCAAGTGGTCTGCAATTCTCCTCCACAATAACCATCCTAGAATAAGAGAGATACAACTGTGAACTAAATGGAGGCAAGATTTTTTTTTTTTCTGTTTTCTCAATACTGTAGACTGAGGCACAAAATTTACTACACATTATATACCAGAAGCCTAAAATGAATATAATTTAACACTTTCAGAACTAAACATGTTTGAGTAAAAATAAAATGCAAAATCACACTACTATGGGCAATCCAGTATTATGATCTTAGGTGAAAAAAAATCTTACATTTAATCAACAAAGGAAAGTTTAGGAAAAAAAGATCAGAAAGCAAAACAGAGAACATATTCAAGATGACAAGTCACTACAAATTACAAAGTAAAATTTCAGTAGCAGATATATTCTTATTAACAACAATAGCTAACCCTTACCTAGTGCTGACTGTGTGTGCCAGTTACTATTCTAAGCACTTTCCATTTCATCCTCATAAGAACCCTAAGACCTAAGAAGTAGGAACTACTAATATTATTCCCATGTTACAGATAAGAAACCTGAGACACAAAGGGGTTAAATCACTTGTCCAAGATCACAAAACTAGTAGTGGTAAGTAAGGGCTCAAACTGAGAAGTCTGGTTTCAGAAGCTTTGTTTTAACTACTACATTTTTCTACCTACAGAGACTAAATTGTTATACACTAAGATACTGAGATAGTAAGCACAGAAACACTTTGAAAATCAGTGTGCCATGAAAACGTCAAAATTTTAATATTAAATATGGGAGCTGAATTTCTATGGATATTTAAAAGAACATTAAAGGAAAAAATAACTAGAACAATTCCAGGACCTCTGTACTTGGATCCTCATTTATGGATCTAGCTAATATTATTAGACTGAGTAGTAGAACTATCAAATGAACTGATAAACTATCCTGAAACTTTAGAAAATATGGAAAGTTCTCAAGAGAAAAAAAACCTGAATGTCAAAACGCATACCTGCAACCCTGGTTGCTCCCAGAACAATGGGACAGACCCCCGGATTTGTATGAAGGAAGAAACACAGTCATCTAAGTACACAACCTACAGAGAAAAATAATGGGTAAAATGTTTCCACAGACGAAGCTGTTACCTCTACAGCAAACGACAAGTTTCCTAACTTCTAGTGCACGCCAGTTATATCTCATGACCAATCTCTCATATACAAACGATCCTAACAAAATATCCAATAGGCCACTAAATAAGTTGGATTCTTTTTTCAACTAGTGATAGTTCTTCTATATACATTAACCAAGAAAATCGTGACTATAGAAGCATAAGAATTACAACTTTTAAAAAGGAATTCCTTTTGAATTTCAATGTTTTATACATACACCTTCAGAGTTCATTTTTCTTCTTTAGCTTTTTCTATTTTTCAAAAACTAATTTGAAGATCTGAAATGGACCGGGGGCATCGCCTGAATTTACAATTACATAGTTTCATAGTCAAAAATATTATAACTTTTCATTTTAATGGTACTACATACCTAGCTTTAAGAGTTGGGTTTGACTTAATTTCATCAAAACACACTTTTCTTAAGCTGTCTGGCTCTATAATTGAGGATTTTAAATTCAATACTAAAACGTATGACACTGGCAATGCCATGCTGATTAGCAAAAAGTTTTGTTACTTACTTGAAGAGCCATGGCTAAATAAGTTTGTTTTTGGGAATCCTCTCTTAAGGCTAATAAGTAGCCAAGAACAACCATAAAACGACATTACAGATGTCGAAATGAGTTCTGAATCAATAAAAATCTGTTATCGTACTATTCTCTGTGCCCCTCCCCTAATACATGAATTAAGCAATATAAACATATACCTGTTCTGTTTCTACAAAATTGGCGACGTGACCATCATCATTTGTTCCCCGGACATTGAACCTGGTCCCAGCTCGTTCACAGCTTAGCCTGGAAACGAGGCAAGCCTTTGCCTGTTTATGAGCAGCATAAATTGTTCTGACTTCTACTCCGCCACACATGAGGCGTAATAACCAGTCATCGCAATTCACACCATAGTGCTTGAGATGCAAGTGCAAAGACTGATTCCTAACAGAAAAAGAAGTAATTGCATTAGCGTAATGAGCACTGGACGACTCACAGCGTACATTTCAAAATGTTGCTCCTGGAACATGCACATTAAAAGGCACCAAAAATAAATCAATTCATTTACATTTACTATGGCAGGGATTGGAAGATAGGGCTACAAAATGAGATCCTTGGACATGTGATCTATGGTCCATAGAAAAGCAGCATACATTCTATGTTTTTAGAATCTGGGCCCCATTTCTCTTATGTCTTTATTCATAATGTATTTATCACTTGTTCCAAAAAAGGGTTTCATACACACATCCCCACCCTACTTTAGAAGGCTCTACTTAAGGCTTGACTTTTATAAGGCTCCATTTTAATTAATTTAAGTTTAAACAGCCAGAAGGGCTAGTGGTTACCGTATTAATGCATGTCTAGAGTTTTCCACTGCTCCAAATACTTTTACATTCTAGATAACGGATGGGGCCTGGTTGCCAAACTTTTTTGGGGCAAAGAGTTTTGTTCAAACGAACACGCAGAAGCCTGGTGATCAGGAAACATAAAAGCAGAGTTGCTACGGCTAAAGCAGGGCTGAGGGGCTGGGGTCCTGCCACGCCGGCCATCTTCTCATCCTGCTGACCGCCTCAGGGGCTCTGTCCAAACCTTATTCCTCCAACAGCAAACACGTGAAGCTCCTCACCAACCTACCACCAAAGCAAATATACTGTTGTGAAGAAAAACTTTCTATCTGGTACTTTCAGATAAAAAGGTGCCTTACAAAAGTGAAGTTTCTAGAATACTGAAGCTTAGTTCTCTGAGTTTTAAAACTACCAATCTAAGCGGAAATCTTTCTTAAGTGCTTTGCACTATCTTGTTGTCTTAAGAGGTATAAAAACAATGTCACAGCGTTTTCTTGACGCCTTAGGGCCATTAATACCAAGAATACACAGCAACGCGGCTGGAGCAGTTGTCCCCAACCCCCTCCTCAAGTGACAGCTGTAGGAGAGAGAAAACAGGTGGTGGCCACGTGCAGCCCTGGAAAACCAGCTACAACCCCAGCCCTTCTCACCCGCTCAGGAAAGCATACTGGAATGGCGATGAGTAGTAGGATTACTCGGAGGATAACATTAAATCCAATGACCGCCATTAATTTCAAAAGAGGACGTAAGCTTCCACGCTTACTATTATCTACATTGATCTGAGGCAAAGCTCAAACTGTGACCCAGTCTGTCCAGACACCACAGCTGAGGCCCCTGTCCTAGCAGAGGTCCCCCATTTAAATAGGAGCGGGATCCATACATTTGTTCAGGTAGAGTTTCTCCCTCTGCTGTCAGTCTTCATTTTTCTTTACAGTCAATGCCTTGCTGTTTTGATTGTTTAAATTTACACCTGACTCTCGACTGGCAGCAGCCTCAAATCTCCAATGGAGGAAGTTGCTACTCTCTGGCTACAAAACTTACTTGGCTGTATCCTGGAAAATACTCCTACTAATAAGCTGCAAGGGTAGCACAATGAGTTCTAAGAGCTTTCGTTTTTCTATACTAAGTGAAGCTCCAGTATCCAATCCTTAGCAAAACTGTAGAAACTGTAAAACGAGCAACACTCACCTTTGGCATTTCAGCGTCCCCTTCGCTCAGCCTGTCTCCTGCTGGATAAACCCTTCAATCTGTTATCTAAATTTGCCCCAACTCTAGCCATAATTGAATGAAAGGATACATGAATTATTCCCACTGATTAAACTTAGTGATGTTCTGGACTGCTGACCATTCAGCCAATGCATCTGCACCTGCCTGGACTTCTAATTATGGCAGGAAAACTTTTCTCTCTCAATCAAGGAAATTTTGGGTAAGAATGAGCAGGGGGGAAAAGGTAAGGATAGCTGCCCTAAGTCCAGCTGCAACACCGTTACCTTTTGCAGAATCTTCAATGTCTCTTCCATCAGAAAAGTGTAGGGCTGACACAAGCAGACAGGACTCCGTCCACTCATCTGTCCCACTGACCTCCCCACCACACCCCACCCCCTGACTACAGTGCTCCAAAGCCCTTTTCACTCTGCCCTCTCTGCTCCCCCATGCCACTCCTCTGGGCAAAGATACTTCCATGTGATCTACAAGGTGACCAAGCTATTGCTCTGAAGTTAGCTTCCTGTCCTAAGGTTGTTGACTTTAAGCCCTCTAACACCCAGGGCCTTCTCCAGGACCATAATGGCAGATAGCGAAAGTGGGAGGGAAAGTATACAGGAGGAAACACCCTGAATCTGAACTACTGAGGGAGACCGAGAGCAGAGAGGCCCGGACTTTGGCCTTATAACATAAGTAAACAAATGAAATAAAATTTGTCCGTTGTGTTAAGGAAAAAAGTCAACATCGATGCTGACTGTGGACAAGAGAACAGCTATACTAGAAATCTGGTCTGCTCCAGTAAAGTGGTACTAATTACAGTCATGTGGGCCCTGCCCCCATTAGTGCTTACTTACAATACAGCACACTTACGCATAATCGTGAAACATGGCACAGTTACATATTTTATTATGGTAAGTTTTATTAAGTCTTATTTTATTACAGTACTAAACTTTATCCCAGCGTACTACTTCCTCGTAGTCGGTTGCTCTTGAATCAAGATCATCTACTTACAACCTTAAAATTAAAAATAATAAGGGAATGTGGGCTTAGAAAGGCAATGCTGCCAGAGACAAGACCTCAAAACTAAGAACAGTGGACGTGAGTAACGCAATTGTATTACAATTAATTCGTTCCTAATTTTAAAATAAATATTTTAAATATATGTCTGAAATGGAAGGTCAGTCTAGATCAGGGAGAGTAAATGGGTTTCACATCACATGACAACTTTTAAAAAATGACAGTGGATGCCTGCTATGCTCTGCTGAGGATACTGCAGCAGGAAAGAGCGGTGTGCTCAATGGGCAATGCCCACTGCTGCTATCTCTGGAAATAACTGTTCAACCTTCTATGTTGCACAGCACGTGATTACAAAGGGAAAAATGTAATATGAACTCACCAGAAAAATCTATTATCGGTTGTATGTTCTTGCATGCTACGATGGGCATTAAGACTCAGATCCAAACTGACTCCAGATGCAGACCATGCGAAATAGAAGTTTCCTGAATTCAACACTTTTCGCACTTCTGAAACGCGATCCTCATCTGAAGAATCGATTCGTAGTGATATAAATTCAGTGGAAGTAACTCGGAAAACTTCAGATTCTTGAATTTTTCCAACAGACATACATCCAGTGACAAGGACCAGATAATGTAACATAGTATCACCTGCAAAAACCAAAGACTTTAATTGGATGAAAAGTCCCAATGTTTTTTAAGCTATTCAAAGTTTCTTCCGCCTTCCTTCTTGTGTCTCCATGTTTGAAAATCTGGCCTTGTGGTTATTTTAAGTTTATCATAGACATGTTTAAGTTCACAACTAGATTTTGGCAAAAGTTAGGGGAAAAAATCCTTGTTTAGATACATTCAGTATAATGAAGCATTTAAACATTAACAGAATAATCTCACATTTATGAAACTGTTCCTCTACTTAATTGAAGGGTATGCAAGATTTATCAAATTAAAAAAATATATATGCGTTATCTTCCCTACCTTTCCTTTAAGACTGTTAGGAAGTTCAGACAAGACAATGAATGTGAGAGTTCTGTGTAAATGGTAAGGTTGAAAAAATGGCACATAAATGTGAGCTGCTGCTGCTGCTATGTGGACAAAAAGTCCTTGGAAACAATTTATAAAGCAATTTGGCTTATAAAAAACTCAGGGATTTTTTCATCTAGTTTTGACAAAAATTCTGTGCAATGGGTATGAAGGTGGAATTCAGCAGTGGTGTACTTTGGTTTTTTTGTTTGTTTTAATTCATTAATTAATCTTATTTTTGGCTGTGTTGGGTCTTTGTTGCTCTGCACGGGCTTTCTCTAGTTGCGGTGAGCAGGGGTTACTCTTCATTGCAGCGTGCGGGCTTCTCACTGCGGTGCCTTCTCTTGTTGCGGAGCACGGGCTCTAGGCACGCAGGCTTCAGTAGTTGCGGCTTGCAGGCTCCAGAGCGCAGGCTCAGTAGTTGTGGCACACGGGCTTAGTTGCTCCGCGGCATGTGGGATATTCCCGGACCAGGGCTCAAACCCGTGTCCCCTGCATTGGCAGGCGGATTCTTAACCACCAGCAGTGGTGTACTTTGAACGTGGGCTTTAACGTAGGCAGAAGCACCCTGCGCCTTGGCTCCTCCACTACTTATTATCCAGACCAACTTCACTGTGTTAACATAACCAACCTGAGATATCCACCCTTAGAAAATAAGATTAAAACAAATCTCACTGGACTGCGAGGATGACCCAAGACAGTATTAGCTAAGAGCTAGGCACAGTACTTTACACGTGATAGATTCAAAACATATGGCAAATCTCCATTTGATAGACCAGAGCTCCTCAAAGTATGCCCCATGAACCAGTTCACAGGTACCAGTTCATGGTGAGAAAAGGTGCTTCTCCTAGAACAGAAAATGGTATCACTAAGTTTACCATTTGGTTTCGCTGACTTCTTTTTTTCTCCATAGTAAGACTTTATCAATGAAGGAAGCCATGTGTTGATTTGCACGATGGTGCTGGCTTCTCTTCTCATCCAGACCAATAACAAAACAGTTTATGGAACGTAACCAGTCCTTGGGCCACGCTCCGAGTCACACCGTTATAGAATCATAAAGGTTACTTTGCAGCCCATGGTGACACTAGGTAGCAGACACAGGCTCGACTGAGACCTTTTGAATACAAAGCAGATGTCTTTTCCACTATAAACCAGGGAAATCAGTGTGTGGTTCCCACTAAGACATCTTTTCCTAAATGCACTGAAACAAGGAAAAAGGGCAATGCCCTGATTTTCTCTTTTGACAACTGATACCAGTCTCTTAAAGTGTTCAAATAGGACGCTGTCTCTGGAACTTAAAATCACAAGAGCACCAGCATGTAGCATGCCTTTTCGGGCAAGAAGCATTATCTCAAGATTAGCTTAATTAAGGTTTAAAAGCTGTTACCACACTTATAGCTCAGATATAGAGTCTGAAATAGATGTCTCTCTCAAATCCTTAGAATTACAAAAACAGAAACGAAAAAAATAGATCAATTATATCGACTACTTACCAAGATTTAATCGTAAAACACCTAAAAGTCCATAGGCATCGAGAACTTTGGAGTATGTACTCTTGATTGCTTCTTTTTCTGCTGATGCTATAAAAATCAATCAATCAATAAATAAAAGTTTTAGGGTAAGAAAAAGGACCTGAAACATCAGATTCTATTTAGCTATAAAGCCAGAGTTTCAAGCAAAAATGTCCAAATCTAAACCTGATATTCTTAACATAAATGCATCGCATAAAAGATTTTTTCAAACCAGTAAATTAACAGTTTTTCCCAAAGAATTAACAAGTTACTCCAGCCCCATCTATTCCCTAATCCATCCTCTCCTAAAGATCTGAAGTACTACCTTTAACAATATTCGTATGTTTTGGAGGTTGCTTTTGAATTTTCTTCTCTGTTCCACTGATCTGTTCACCTACTCTAATACCAGGAACACTCTCTGTTATGATATCCCCTATAGGACAACACCCAACTCCTTAACAAAGAGTCTTCCAGAATCTGGCCTCAACATACCCTTTCTGCTTCATTCTTCATAACTCTCCTCTCCTTCCCACCCCCTGCATCTTAGGCTCCAATCATATTAAACTATCACTATGGCCCAAGCATGGTCTTTTACATTTCTGCACCTTTGCACAGCGATCTGGCTTTCTGCCTGAAAGACTCTATACCCAACCTTTGCCTCTTGGCAAAATTCTATTCACCCTATAAAAACACAGGCACAAAATCACTTTCTGGAAACCTTTCTTTACTCCTCCAGGCACAGGTCTTTCACAGAGCTCCCTCTTCACGCTGCCCAAACATTTAAAATATACTCATTGCTTGTCCTTCTCATTAGCCAGCCTGCTCCTTGAAGGCAGGAATTCTGTCCTATTCATCCTTTCATCCCTAACACTTAGAACAGTGCTTGACGCACAAAAGGCTACTAACGTTTAAATAATGAAAGCTAATGGCAATACTTGACCACAGAGTCTAGCAGGGGGGAAATCGTCATTCTGGCCTTTGTCTGGATTTATTTCTCCTGCTATGAAGTTAATGTTATCTGCTAATGAATATAACGCACAGAATAATTTCCCTAGGACAGGCTGTTGTGGTTATTCTATTCAGAAAAAACAAAACAAAACAAACAAAAAAACAAATCCTGAAGCTTTAAAGGAAAATGCCTAGTTCCTAGCAAATACACTTATTAAAAATTGAACACAGAACCAAAGAAACATAAACCACAGCTAGTAACTCAATGGACGAGTACAAATACTACATTCTAAGGTCTACAAATCTGGAAAGGTATGAGCCTCTTTCTCATTCTATCCTTTCCCTTCCAGTTCTTTTCTTCTTTACTGCCTTCCCTTATCCACTCCCTACCCACAACCCACCAACTCACCTCTTAGCTGACTGGTTTACTCCTCATTTACCTCTTATCTCTTGCACTTACCCCTTTTCCCTTTCCCCATTCCTCTATGATCTGTACATGAACGATAGTATGTTATAAATTCTAATAAATTACATTCTGATACAGAATTATAGTACATTTTTAAAATTTATTTATGGCTGCGTTGGGTCTTCATTGCTGCACGCGGGCTTTTCTCTAGTTGAGGCAAGCGGGGTCTACTCTTTTATTTTTTTTGCGGTACGCAGGCCTCTCACTGCTGTGGCCTCTCCCGTTGCAGAGCACAGTCTCCGGACACGCAGGCTCAGCTGCCATGGCTCACAGGCCCAGCCACTCCGCGGCATGTGGGATCTTCCCGGACCGGGGCACGAACCTGTGTCCCCTGCAACGGCAGGCGGACTCTCAACCACTGTGCCACCAGGGAAGCCCGCGGGGTCTACTCTTCATTGCAGTGCATGGGCTTCTCATTGCGGTGGCTTCTCTTGTTGCGAAGCATGGGCTCTAGGCACACGGGCTTCAGTAGCTGTGGTCTGCAGCCTCAGCAGTTGTGGCTCGCGGGCTCTAGAGTACAGGCTCAGTAGTTGTGGCACATGGGCTTAGTTGCTCTGCGGCAGGTGGGATCTTCCCAGACCAGAACTTGAACCCGTGTGTCCTGCATTGGCAGGCAGATTCTTAACCACTGCACCACCAGGGAAGTCCCTCTCTGTCGACCTTTATGGCCAACAAAATGGCTATCTTCTCAGTCTACTGCTTTCCTAATAACCCATAGTACTCTGCATTAGAGCTCTTTTCCTTTGTTTTGAAGCTCTTCTCCAGGGTTCTACAGACCAGCTCACTTTCTCTGCCTGCCTCACCTCTTTTCAGACCATCTACTCTTATGCTTGCTTCTTCCTAGTTATCCCATTTCTGCCTTCGAATGAGCTGTGCTCTGCTAGCTGGCAGCACAGGCCTTATAAGACTGAAGGACTCAGTCACTCAATTAGCCGATACTGTCACAATTTTCTAGTATGTTCATTATTAGGGGTAGGTCTTTATCTTTATCAAACCACCCAGTATGAAGTTAAGGAGTGAGGAAGATTTCACCAAGCCACTGAAGTTACGGGGATTTGAACTTCATTCTGCATTCCTAGAGTTCCTATGATTATTACTGCACTATATATTTAGGAACAGTTACTCCTAACATTCAGTGACAAGGAACACAGCTAGAAAACATCACAACATAAATTTTAATATTTTATAAAGAAAAACAGGAACTTCTTCCCCTAAATACTGCCTTGTTAAGAGTACCACATGTACAAAAGCAAACCTTAGAGAGGCTTGCTATCTCTGATGACAGAAGGCATGGCTTCCAGGGCAAATACTATTCCAGAGTTTTACAGGTTACATGTTACATGCATTTCAAATACTATCACTGGTAGAATAATATAGACATTACTAGATGTATCTATCAGTTTAGCAGCAACCAGTTGGGTTCCAATACCAGCAGCTAGTAAGGGTTAAAAAGAAAATATATTTTTAATATTAAGTCATCACCTTCCCTTAGAAAAGAGAAAGTCATTTTATAACAAATTATCCTGCAACAAAATGTTCTCTCTCTAATAATGCATAATAATTACCTTTTCATTAACTGTGCTCCAAACATATGAATCTACCATGTCTTTCAGGCCCAAAGAAGACCCATCTATTAGACTGTCACCTGATACAAACATGCAGACAAATGTCATGTTGCCTGGTTATTTGTGCTCTTGTATTATATTCTGAGGCTCAAGAAACAGGACACATTTAAACACACAATTTAAACTAAAGTGCATATTCTTAGATAAAAGTATGCTAAAAGAAAAAAAAAAAGATTCAAAGAATAGATGAGATTTCATCTTCCCTGCCAGGAATTTTTTTGGTTTCCCCTCAAAATATTAAATGAAAAATTTAAATGATTTTTTTAGAGTGATGAATATTATTTTAGCTGAGGTACTTGTATATTGTTTCTGTGATGATCACGACAGTAGCTAACTAGTTACTGGGCTAGGTATTTTTCATGTGTTATTCAATTTCCACAAGCACCCCATGAGCAGAATTGTGACTACTTCCACTTGACATGAGGAAACAGGCTTAGAGAGATTACTAAGTTGCTACTAACCTGTTTAAGCTTAAACAGAGTCAGAGAATGCAGCTTCATGAGGGAAGGGGCTTTGTCTAGCTCGCCGTCCTATCCCCGGTGACCTAGCTCAGTGCCTGGCACCCAGGAGGGGTTCAGTAATTTATGTTCAATGAACTGGTGAATGCAATTTCAGAGCCATATGAACGTTTATCTCTAGACACTTCCAATTTCATAAAAGAAAACCAAGTGTTTTCTTCTTAAATATTTTTATTTAAGGACTGCAGATGATTACCTATTTTTCCATTTACGCTTCAAAGGTTTGGGGTGGATGGAAG
The DNA here is from genome assembly GCF_963455315.2 of Globicephala melas. Lineage (NCBI taxonomy): Eukaryota > Metazoa > Chordata > Mammalia > Artiodactyla > Delphinidae > Globicephala > Globicephala melas. Next base: position 12,258,410 of record NC_083317.1, on the reverse strand, counting down.
GAGGTCCTTTGCAGGCTGTGAGAGTCTAGGTAGAGTAAGAAGGGTGGCCCTGTTCATGGAGTTGAAGCCAGAGGTGGGGAAAGAAAGCATCCACTTGGGGGGAGGAGCAGCCGGGCAGGAGATGAAGTCTGAGTGAGGAGGGTGGTGTCCATCCAGAGACAGTAGGAGTGGCCTGGCACAGGATGAGAAGGCAGGGTGCACTGGAGGGAGCCCCAGGCAGGGTGCTGGAGCCCCACTGGGGTGAAGAAGGCAGCCACACGGTGGAGGAGGCTGCAGCGGCAACAGGAGAGTGGTTATGCACAGGGGAATGATCAAAGACCACAGGAGTAGGCTTCTCACTGTCAGAGAAGGGAACTGCAAACATGGAAAGAGAGAAAACTAGAAAGGACACTGCAGTGCTGATCAGAATTGGAGTTACCAGTATGAACTCACAGTTTTCTAGTGAGACAGACTGACACAGATATAAATGGGTGGGTATAACTACGTATGCATATCATATACACTTACATGTTCTCCTTAGCTCTAGCCATTGACAGGACCACAACCAGCAATACTCCAATAACAAACAGCACACCTAGCACCCAGACCTTGCCTTCTAATACCATTCTCCACTAAAAGGAACTAGGACTCCTCGGACAGCTAATTCCAGGGGAAGGGCAGGGACAAGATGAGCCTATAACATGTTTTTGCACCAGAAAGTAAGGGAGTGTTCAAAGAATGATGGTGGCATGTTACAAAAATGCGGAAGCTGGCTTAAAGGGGCTTCTTTTACTGGTGAAATCTGGGACAATTTGAGCATCAAAATAAATTATAAGAGTAACAGATTACAACCCACTGAATAAACCCATAAACTGAAAGTTTGAAGAGCAATGGGACCATACATAATCTCAAAGTACCTCACCTCCAAACACTTATTAATTATAAAGGAAAAAAGAGCCAGCCAGAGACACCTGGCAGACACCACCTTAACCCAAGTAATCCAAGTGAACACCAACAGTAATGGGACAAGTCAAGATTGTGTCAACTGACAGGATACAATGAAAAGAACGCAGCAGCACTTCTGTAATATTCCTGCCGAGACAACCTCAATCTGAGCACGAGGAACCATAAGACAAACCCAGAGTGAGGGACATTCTACAAAACAATGAAGATGGCCTTCATCTTCAAAAGTTTTATGGTCATAAAGGTCAAAGACTGAGAAACTTTTCCGCATTTAAGGAGACTAAAGAGACATGATAACTAAATAAAATGCACAAAATTCAACTGGACCTTTTTTGCTACGAAAGACATTGTTGGGACAATTGATGAACTTAAATGGAGTCTGAGGATTAGACAGCAGTAAGGTACCAATGTTAATTTTTTGATGATTATATTGTAGTTATGTAGGTGAATACCTTTCTAGGAAATATGTAATAAAGTATTTGGGGGTGACAGGGTAACTTGTTGGCAACTTAGTAGTCTTAAATAGTTCAGAAAAAAAAAGTTCTTTTGTACTGAACTTCAACTTTTCCATATATTTGAAATTATTTAAAAATTAAAAAAATTTTTCTTAATGTAGCCAGTAAAAATAACTTTGAAAATACATGTGCATATGCCTAAGTTATGAAGCTTTTTTCTCTAAATGGCATGAAGATAAACTCTTATAATACCATTTTATTCCCTCCCCATATGTATTTTTTTAATTGGGGGAAAAAGATTCCCTTCTTTTATGAAACTCCATGAAATCCAGAGAAATATATGATTAGGAGGGATCTAATTAAATTATTATCCCATTTCTCTGGTAACTTAATTCTAGAAAATAATTTGAGATTCCTCCACTGTAAAAAGATTACTTAAAATAAGAAAGCCATGGGGGAAAAAAAAAAAAAAGAAAGAAAGCCATGGGACTTCCCTGGTGGCACGGTGGTTAAGAATCCACCTGCCAATGCAGGGACACAGGTTCGAGTCCTGGTCTGGGATGATCCCACATGCCGTGGAGCAACTAAGCCCGTGCGCCACGACTGAGCCTGCACTCTAGAGCCCGCGAGCCACAACTACTGAAGCCCAGGCGCCTAGAGCCTGTGCTCCACAACAAAGACAAGCCACCACAATGAGAAGCCAAGGCACCGCAATGAAGAGAAGCCCCGCCCCCCCGGCTCACCGCAACTAGAGAAAGCCTGCGTGCAGTAACCAAGACCCAAGGCAGCCAAAAATAAATAATTTAAAAAAAGAAAGAAAGCCATAACACTTAAAATAATGTGTATAACCTTTAGATAAAACACAGCATTTGTAACGACTTTACTCAATCCATCCCCATCTTTCTTCTTCCCTTAATACTCTCCCCTTGCATCCCAGGCCTTAGCCAAAATGAGTGACGTGTGCCCCTCCTACAGGCTCCATGTTCTTTCCCCTCCCTCCCCTCTTTCGCTGTTCACCACGTTCTTTCCATCCCGAACACTTGTTAGCCATCTTTGTGTTTCCAAATATTACCCATCTTTCAATACCTAACAAAAAATGCCACTTTCTTCCTGAAGTTTCCTCTGATTACTCTGGCTGGAAGGAAATCTTTCTTCTCTTTACTTTATGCCACAGACACTCGTCTACTAGTAGCAATAGAAACTAAGTCTTATTTCTTTATATCTCAACACGATGCCCACCTAACACAGTGACTCTAAACACTGCAGCTATTGATTAAGTATTCATCTAACAGACAAAAATAAATTGAGAGATTTTGGCACAAAAGGGAATGTTTCCTAAGTTTTAAAATAATACATAAGGGGAATTCCCTGGCAATCCAGTGGTTAGGACTCTGTGCTTTCACTGCAGGGGGCCTGGGTTCAATCCCTGGTTCAGGAACTAAGATCTCACAAGCCGCGCAGCACAGCCAAAAATAGTAGTAATAATAATTTTTTTTTTAAATAAAAAAAATTTGGGCTTCCCTGGTGGCGCAGTGGTTGGGAGTCCGCCTGCCGATGCAGGGGACGCGGGTGCATGCCCCGGTCCGGGAGGATCCCACGTGCCGCGGAGTGGCTGGGCCCGTGAGCCATGGCCGCTGGGCCTGCGTGTCCGGAGCCTGTGCTCCGCAACGGGAGAGGCCACAACAGTGAGAGGCCCGCGTACCGAAAAATAAATAAATAAAAAATTTTTTAAAAAATTAAAAATTTAAAAAAACCTTAAAAATAAATAAATAAATAATGCATAAAAAGATAAACATTTTATCTTACTATTGACAGCATTTGAATGCCTTCATTATTGAAGTTTAACAGCTCCTCACAGTGACGTCATGTCTGTCCTGGGGTGTGAAGGTGAGGATGGGAAAATGGGCACTGTTAAATGACTGCTAACGAGGGTGTAAGCTGTGGAGTGTATAAAATGGCAGGGGGTGTGGAGAGCTCAGAGGAAACAACGAGCAGAAATGAAAGTTCAGGAAACGTGGTGATACGGAAGTTCAGGCTACTCACTCTCTTGTTAGTGCTGTCTTTCAATGTTATCTACTACGCTTTCCATGAGGGCAACAGACTGCTTTTTGAAAGAGAAGTGGGTTTTTTTCCTCCTTTTCATGTTGTTATTAAACAAACGAAACGCTAGGAAAAACAAACCTTTCTTTTTACAAGTGACTGATTTCTAACCACGGGTAGGTAGGAATAGCCAAGAAGCCCATTGTTTTAGGAGTCATTCTGAGCCGATCAAGATCTTGTGCAGTTCAGCTGAGGTAAGGAGGGCCACATGTCTTCAGCTCATTTGTTAAGCCCGGAAGGTAAGACAGAGCCTGGCTTCTGAAGTTACTGCTGTGACACCTCAGGCAACAACAGTAACTAACCTCCTCCTTATTTTCCTTATTTTAACTGGAAAAACTTTTCTTCTCATGTCACATTCAACACTATCTTTCATTTGTGCTTTAAATCTTAGTCATCAATCTAGTGCAAATGTGCATTTCCTGAGAACACAGAGCTATCTTAAGCATAAATTTATAATTATAGCTATATTTTTAACATATTCTCACATCATTAGAACTGATCATCTGAAGGGCCTCTGAATCTACTCCTAGTGAATATATGAATATGAATCAGGTCACAGAAAAGAATTTAAAGCAAAATAAAATATGTGCCATAAACATTTATTCTCAAAAAATATTTATGGATGAAATTAAATGATGTCCAGGGTTTACTTCAAAATAAACAGTGGTGGCGGGGGTGGGGGGGCAATAGCAGATAAGGGATATAGATAAACACAAGCGTCTGTGATTGGACTTCCCTGGTGGCGCAGTGGTTAAGAATCCGCCTGTCAATGCAGGGGACACGGGTTCGAGCCCTGGTCCAGGAAGATCCCACAGGCCGAGGAGCAACTAAGCCCGTGTGCCACAACTACTGAGTCTGCGCTCTAGAGCCTGCAAGCCACAACTACTGAGCCCGCACGCCACAACTACTGAAGCCTGCGCACCTAGAGCCCGTGCTCTTCAGCAAGAGAAGCCACCGCAATGAGAAGCCCACGCACCGCAACGAAGGGTAGCCCCTGCTCACCGCAACTAGAGAAAGCCTGTGCGCAGCAATGAAGACCCAACACAGACATAAATAAATAAATATATTTTTAAAAGTGTCTGTGATAATCGCTGAGGTTGGCTGGCAGATACATGGGAATCAATGACACTATTCTCTCTTTTTTGATGTCTGTTTGATATTTCCCCAGATAAAATTTATTCTGACAACATCCTTTGGTATCCTGGATAAATTCAGAGAGGAGAGAATACAAGATAACCTGGCCAGTCAGTGGAAGAGGACAGGCTACTGGGATTCTAAGTGATCCGAGAGGTATTTTCCTCCAAGTAGGCAAAAGTTCAATGGGCACTAGGACTTTTATAAACTTGAAAGGGAGCAATAAGTTCTACAGCCTTGAGAATGGCCCCATGGCCTGCTCTTCCCAAGTCTATCATATATTCATCAAATAACAGATATATAACAAATTGGGAAAGAAGCAGACTCGGCAATTATAGAATGGGGAGCCCAGGAAGGGTAAATATTGCTAATACTCTGTCACAAATGTTTTCCTTACATTCATCCTAAATAAATTAGCTTTCATATCCTCCTATCAAACTTGTAGCTGGAAAATCATAAGCTTACCTTTACCTGTCATCACAGAAGTAGTTAAGAAGTCTTTAAAACTACATAAAGCCACAAGCTAGTGATATCCCACAACTTAATACAGACAACTTATTCATTATTTTAGCTCTGTGCCTGTTTCAGAGTTGTTTAACTGAACAAATTGATGACTGAAGGCAGGCCTAATCTACATCTCCTATTTAAACTACAGGAAAGTAATGAAAATAGAAGGTATGGAGATTATCTGTTTATAGACTACAGAAAACACTCAGAGTATAAATATATCAATTGTTCTCTATCAAAATTTAACATACCTATTGTTCTCTATCACATTACTCAACATCTTTTTTTGCTGGACTGGCTTATTTTATAGCACTCTGTCATATGACACAGCTGGCATTACTCAGCATTGTTGGTGTTACACCCGCCCTTCTCAAATGAGAAGTTAAGGCAATTAAGAAACATAAGATCAGGCTACAGAAATTCAGATGAAAACATAATCATATACCTATGTCTTGATTTTCATGAGTTGTGTCTCTAAAATACAGGCTTATTAAACATAGGATAATTGCAACACGATGGTCACATCTGCCTTGCTAACTCTACCATCTGAATGGAAAGAAATAAAATTAACTTATTATCTAAGACATTCAGATAAATAAAAAGTCATTTCTCTAAAAACCTAAATGGTATTTTGAAGATTAAATTTAAATGTAGATTTCTCTAACTTCTGATGAATTAACAATATTTCAAACTAAATAATTACGCTACCCACTGAAGGTCCTGCCATCCAAGGTCAACATTCTGCTGTGGCTCAAACCTTCCAGGTGGGAACAGACTGTCTTTCCTTAGCTGATGATACAGAAGACCAAGCTGAAGAAAGCCAGTAAGAATATGAAAACAAGTTAGCTGAAGAAAGCCAGTAAGAATATGATTACAAGTTAGCACAACCTTCCTAGAAACACAATTTGCCTGTGGTTGCATGCACCGCAGTTTGTGGCTGACTTATTTGCATGCAGGTACCGCTCTGGTGTAGAAGCAGAGAGCCTCTAGTCAGAGGATCCTTGAGATCGTGCAGTCCAAGCTACTCATTTTCAGAAGAAAAAGACTAGAGGTTAGGTGATTCGTCCAAGATCATATAACCAGCTGGTGGTAAAGACTCCTTCCATTTCATCACACATAAAGAGAAAATTATTTTAAAGGAAAAAGGTTTTCTTTGTATCAGTAAATAACTAAAATTCCAGCTGAAAGATACTCAGCTATCCAAATTAGTGTTCTATATAAACTGCACATCCCAATCTTGGCAACATTTCAAAATAAAAATAACCTTTCACTCATTTGTGCAACAAGTATTTACTGAATGCCTACCATATACCAGGATCCTGGCAAAGTTCTAGGAATAAAAAAAAGTCGGTGCCCCAATACCTTCCACTGGGAAGACAGGCATTATATAATCATACACCTGCAAAATTATGAATTATACTAAGTACAGTGATGGAGTTCCAACAGACTGCAACAGGAGGACCTAATCTAAAATTGTTTGTGGGGGACTGTGGTGGTTAGAATAGGCCTGCCTGCCTGCAGAAGTGACCTGTAAGTTGAAACCTGAAGAATAAACAGGAAGTTAGCCAAATTAAGAGTGCAGGTAAAAGTGTTCCAGACAACATCCACATGCCCTACGACCAGAAATTCCATTCCTAAGAAAATATCCAACAGAAATATGTATGTGTGTGCACCAAAAAACATGTAAAAGGATGTTCATACTAGTGTCATTTATAATAGGAAAAACTGTAAAGAAAGCAAATGTCAACAGAATAGTGGAATATTCATACAGTGGAATATTACATAGCAATGAAAATGAATAAACTACTGCTATACGCTACAACATGCATGATCTCCCATATTTAACACTGAATGAAAGAAGCTGGGCACAACAGGATACATATTGAATGATTCCATTTATGTTAAGTTGAAAACCAGATAAAACTAATCTATGAGGTAAGAAGTCAGGACAGTGATTATCTTTGCAGATCATGATGGAGATAATTGGAAAGGAACATGAGAGAATCTTCTGGAGAGCCAGCAATAATGTTCTATTCTCGACCTGGTAGTGGTAACATGAATATGTTCACTCTGTGATAAGTCAAGTCGAACATTTATCGTTTATATACTTTTCCACGTGTGCAAACAAGTTTATCTTTAAAAATAAAATCCTGAGCAGAAGGAACAGCTTTTGTGAAGACCCTGAGACCAGAGAGAATTTGATACATTCAGAACTAAAAAAAAAGGGCCAATGTGGCTGGAACACAGAAACCAACAGACAGTACAGTGTAAGACTGAAGAGGGAGATGGACTCGATTTTACTGCAGGTCATTTTAAAGAGTTTGGATTTTAAGTTCAGTGACGAACCCCTGAAGGGTATTAAGCAGGGGAATAATAAGATCTAAACTGTGTATTTAAGAACACTGAAGAGTGGGTAGGGGGAGTGGAAGCAGCGAGACCATTTAAGGAGGCTATTATAATGGTCCATGAAAGAGACTGCAGTGGCTTGACTGGTGTAGAACCAGCTGAAATGGTGAACTGCGTGGATTCTCAATGAAATTAGGAGGTTGAGTTGACTGTACTTGGTAATGGAGTGAATGTGTGAAATGAGAGAGAAGGAGGTGTAGAGGGTGATTCTTAAGTTCTGGTTTAAGCAGCTAGGTGGATGGAAAGCAATCCCCTGAGATAAGGAAGACTGAAGGCGAGCAGATTTGAAGGAATGCAGTGGTCAAGGTGACCATCGACCCAGTACCTGTGCCCACCCTCCCTTACTCTGTAGCCATGGTACAGGTGGGGTTTTATGGGAACTCAAACAATCATAGAAATTTCTACCTTCTTTTGCCAATCATCTGCCCAACCCAAGTAGCACCTGATATCCCTGTAGCCACAGTAGTTGGTTCAGGAATGGACATAAAACTCAAACAAGGGGGAGGGCATTTTCATTTTGTAGGTTCTAATCCATTTTCTCAGTTTGAAAAAAAATTGGATCTCAGCTGTGCCATCCAAAATAAATAATTATTCTACCCAGCTCTGTATCAGTCCCACACAGCTTTGCAACATCTACAAATCTGATAACGACCTTTCTATCCCATTCTCCAAGAAAATAATCAAATTGTGAAACAAGATAGGCCAAAGTCACATCCCCAACGTTGACCAAGACAGACCACTAACGAGCACTAATGTACAACCAGCTAGGAATTTACTTAATAATAAGATTCAGGACTTCCCTGATGGTCCAGTGGTTAAGACTCCGTGCTCCCAATGCAGGGGTCCTGGGTTCAATCCCTGGTCAGGGAACTAGATCCCACATGCATGCCACAACTGAAAGAGCCGCATGCCGCAAAGAAGAGCCCGTGTGCCGCAACTAAGGCCCAGCACAGCCAAATAAATGAATAAAATATATTTTTTTAATTTAAAATATAAAATAAATAACAAATAATAAGATTCATCCTGCCTATACTTCGAACATGGTCCACAGGATATTAAAAGGCTGTTTATCTACCTTTCAGTAAGGTATTCAACAGACAACAGCAATCCTGCGGTCGACTAGTGAACAAAATGAAACATAACCCATAATAAATATTTATTGCGAAGACCTAGTTTATATAAGCAAAGAAACTTTATAAAGTTATGTAAGAAGACTATAATAAAAGGGAAGAAGAGAGTATTTTAATAACATTCAATATGTTTTAGTTAATAATTTAATAAGAAGTATTTTGTTTTTTATTTTTTCTTTTAACTAAGTTATCTTAAAATCATCCAGGAGTATAAAGAGCACATAAATTCTTTCAGCCTGAACTGAGGGAGTAATTAAATAGGTGTCCAGTTGACCACGAAGAGTTAATGCATATCACCAAATGCCAAATGTTCTCACAGTAATTTGATTAGTTCATTAGCTATGAAATGCACTCCAATGTGAATGCATTGCTTATATTGTGTAACATTACAGAGGAATAATGATGGCTTTCACTTGCAAAATCTATTTTAGTGGAAAAAGATAAACACAAATTCTTATTAACAACCATTAAAAAACTCAAGCAAATTTAAACTGTCACCAGTAAAAACATGATATGCAATTTTTAAATATATACCTCCTTTTGGCACTCTGCTTACAAGACTAACCCCAATTGCACTAATCTATTCCACTCTTTCTACCTCTTTCAAGCTTAGAGTTAAAACATAACTAAGTAACAAAATGTCACTGATTCAGACTTTACAACCTCAAAATTTCTGAATGTACTGGCGCTAGATGCAAAGAAAAGCAATACTATTTAAATTGCTACTCATATAACTGGCTCATTTTTTTTAGCTTCGGAACATCTGAAAGTCTTTACATCATCTTTGTTTGTGACTGGGTACAGAATTCTAGGTGGACAGTTTCAGGGCTGTTTTTTTTGTTTGTTTGTTTGTTTTTCCATTTCAGTACATTAAAGATCTAGCTCTATGTAAAATAAAAATAAAAAAATAAAGATCTAGCTCTTTCTCATCTGGCTTGGACTGTTTCTGAAGAAGTCCATCATGATTTGTATCTTCCTTCTTCTACATGTATATCTTTTTTTTTTTTCTTTCCTGGGCTGTTTTTAGGATTTTTCTCTGCGTCACCGTTTTAAGCAATTTGATCACATATTTGGGTGTAGTTCTTTCTCTTCATGGTTCTTCTGCTTGGGGTTCATTTAGCTTCTTGGATCCATGGATTTATAGTTTTCATCAATTCTGGAAACTTGTCAGCCATTATTTCTTCAAATATTTTCCTGCTCCACCCCCTTCCTTCTAGGATTCCAACTGCACATACATATGGGGCCACTTGAAGTTGTCCCACAGCCCTCTGATGCTCTGTTTATCTATTTTAGTCTGCTTTTCTGTGCTTCATTTTGGGTTGTTTCTATTATTTTGTCTTCAAATTTGCCACTCATTTATCCTGCAGAGTCTAATCTATTAATCCCCATCAGTGTATTTTTTTCATTTCAGACATTGTTTTTTTTCAATTCTGGAAGTTTGATTTGGGCCTTTACATTTTTCATGTCTCTTCTTAACATGCTCATTCTTTCCTGTGTTCCTGAACATATGGACTATATTTATAATAGCTGTTTTAATGTTCTTATTAATTTGAGCATCTGTTTTACAGATTGACTTTTCTCCTCATTACAGGGTATATCTTCCTGCTTCTTTTCATGCATGGTAATTTTTAATTGAATGCCAGACATTGTGAAATTGACAGGGTTGAATGCTGGATACATGTATATACATTTTGTATTCCTATAAACAGTCTTAATCTTTATTCTGGGATACAGTTATTTGGAAATTATCTGGAAACAGTTTGACCCCTTTGGGTCTTGCATTGAAGCTCTGTCAGGCAGGACCAGAGCAGCATGTGGTCTAGAGCTACTTGGCTCCACTACTGAAGTAATATACCCTTCTCTGAGTGCTCAACCCAATCCCCCAAGAATTACCAGTTTTCTCCATTCTGGCTGTTTGGAGCATGAACTATTCCCAGCCCTGAGCTCCAGGAATTTTTCTGCCTGCTCCTCTTCGGTGGTTCTTTCCTGCCTTGATAGCTTCCTCATACACTGGCACCAATCAGAACTCAGCTGATGTCTCAAGTGTAATCCGCTACACATCTCAGGAGCTCTGTGCAGTTATTCCTTTCCTGGTACTTAGTCCTGAGAATTCTAGATGCTCGCGTTTCGCCGAAGCCCCTACTCTATCTCCTCAACTCAGGGAGACTGCCAGGCTTTGTCTGGGTTCACCCTGCTGCTGCTGTAGCCTGGAAGCTCTCAAGGCAGCGACTGCAAGGCTCCCCTCATTTGTTTCCCTTCTCTTAGGGATCAGTGTCTTGTGCTGCCTATTGTTCAAGAGCTGAAAATGGTTTCACATTTTTTTGTTCTTTTGTTGTTGTTGTTATTTAAGGTGGGAGGGCAAATACAGATCCTGTTACACCATCATGCTCAGAAGCAAGTATCCTGCTACATTCCTGGCCTAGTTATATTTTAAGGACATTTTAGAACATCTGAGAGACCTGAAATCATATAATAAGAAGTCACATAACAAGGCTTTACTGTTCAGTGAGAGAGAAATTTTTTGCCTTCATTTTTATTTCCTCATAGCACACTTAAGTGGTAAAGAAATGAAGGCACTTAGGAACGACTACTGGCCCTATGTTAGCAGGCTAATCCTGCTGCCCAGGATAGAGAAGTAAGGTTGATTTTTTTTAAGTGTTGATATTTAAGTTGCTATTTATTTTCTTTTCTATTAAATATGAACATTCCAAAAATTATTTACAAAAAGAAAATGAATTTTTGCAACCCTAACATAAAGTGATATATAACAAGTCCAAATTTCATTTTTCTGCACAGAAAAAGTCAACTATAAAAAAGGCACTTCTGGGCTTCCCTGGTGGCGCAGTGGTTGAGAGTCCGCCTGCCGATGCAGGGGACATGGGTTCGTGCCCCGGTCCGGGAAGATTCCATGTGCCGTGGAGCGGCTGGGCCCGTGAGCCATGGCTGCTGAGCCTGCGCGTCCGGAGCCTGTGCTCCGCAACAGGAGAGGCCACAACAGTGAGAGGCCCACGTACCGCAAAAAAAAAAGAAAAAAAAAAAAAATTCTTAAAAAAATAAAAGGCACTTCCTTCCTCAACTTGAAATTTTTTCTTAAAAAGACATAAGATACTGCAATTTATGTAAAGGGCAATTGTGCTGACTAGTAGCATTTGGCAATTAAAAAAAAAAAACAAAAAACTATGCACACTGCTTGTCATCACCACCTACTACATTCATCCAAAATTCTAAAACCTGACATTTAACTTGGCCTGGCAAAGTTAAAACATAAAGTTTCTAATTACCTAACGCTAAATCAAACCATGTTTCCCTCTTAGATATTAACAGTTTGTAGGTAAAAACACAGCAAGTTTAACACTTCCCTCATTAGAAAATGCTTACCATTTCACTCTAAAGTCTACTGGCATTCTTTTCTTTTTGCTCTTCATTCCTCAACCCCCCTCAAATAATAACCACCACCCTAACAAAAGTATAAATAATAATTAGAGCGAAAAAGCAAATGGTAAGACTATGTCATTAGAGAAGTTATTTAATCTCTCCAAGCCTCAGTTTCCACATCTGCGAAGTGTGGATAAAAGTACAACCCACAGGATTAAATGAAATAAAGCACGTCTAATGCCAGTCTAAACTGTATGCTGAGATGCTCTGGGACACTTCAGCAAACTCTCAGGAGAGACGAGGGATATTTTAAATGGAAAGAAACACGGAGATATTCAACACATGCTGGACACTGCCCAAACTATTAGCTTGGGGTAGTTCAGAGTTTTAACATTTGATAGCAGTATGTTCCTTTATGACATCAGACATCAGATCTTAGCGAAGCTGGGTTTTCAGTGGTTGCTGCGATTAAAAAAAAACAAGTACTGCTCCAAAATCAACGTGGAACAGGCAATGAGGGTGGTGCTTTTCAATCTGGTCCCAAGGTCTGAAAAGCTGTTCAGTGCTCAACAGGCATTCCCATACCGTAAATAAGGAACTGTGGCTATTTATGAAGGAAGTAAATTATTTTCAATTTCTTTGCAATATTTTTTCCAAACAGCTACTAAAGGTTGTTAGGACATAAATATTTATTGTTTGGACCTAACTATTTAATGAACAGAACGGTGGCTTACGGGTGCTGTTAAAAACTTAATAAGACCCCAAGGATGCCATAAAACGAGAAAGCTTAGGCCCCTCTGGCTTAATGCTGTGACTAGCAGAGTAACTTCCAGTGAATAGCAAGTATGACTCCTTTACCGTGTGCAGTTTCATAGAAAAGGCAAGACACTTCACATTCTGTGACAAAGAGCTCAAGAATTTTATCCCTCTGTTTTACAGCTCAGGTTTCCATGATAAAAGAAAACAAATTAGGTAGACAAAGACACTTAGACGGACAATGTGGGGTAAAACCAGGTCCAGAGTTAAAGCCTGAAGATAATCTTACCACTAGACAGATAAACGCAATTAATCCTTTCTACCGTACCAGTATGTGACACCCAAAAGAACGAAAGCTCTCATTTTAAGAGTTAGGAGTTTACATCAACACCGTACATCCCCGTCTTTTAAACAGGTGATCCATAACTTCACAATATTTAATTTACACACTACGGTAACTCTATGCAACTTCTGAAGACAGGTTAAGGGGTACAAGAAACTGTTTAGAGCAAGTAAGTCATTTGGTCCAACATTATTTTAATGTAATGGTTATTTGCTCCCTCCCTTTTATGTGACGACATACTATGACATACAACACATGCACAATCATTCACTTATGAACAAATGAGTAAGACGCCACTCAGACTAACATTTGTATACCCAGAGGGTCAACCAACCACACACAACTAGTAAGGCTATGATACAGCCATGCAGCATAAATGGGCAACACTGCGGATCCTAAAAGTGAGCACCATATATACATTTGAATATTAAAAAACCATTGAAAATCAAACACATATGGGTTAGTTAAAAGGCGCCATTCCAAGGCTATACATAATCACAGGAAAAAGTATTTACATTACTTGGAAAACAGCTGCAACAAAGAGTTTATTGCCAATGCCCTTTATAAACTTCTCTCTTACGTTTAATACAGATGTTACGCTCACTATCTATGTGACCCGCACATCATCCTCCATTTCCGATGTGCTGACCTCCCCTTTACTCCATCTTCTATTTAGAATACAATTATAAAGCAAATTATTTACCTTTACTAAAGCATGAGATGGGTTGTAAAATAATGAGATAGCCTGTGAATTTAAATCATGTATCTGTCTGACTGGCTACTTGTCCGTCCCCTGTGATGGTCTTTTCATGTGTCTAACTGTACAAAGTGGAGGAAAACTGAACTCAACACAAAACTGACAGATGTCTTCCTTTATCTCTTAAAAAATTAGTTTTGGGCTTCCCTGGTGGCGCAGTGGTTGAGAATCCGCCTGCCAATGCAGGGGACACGGGTTTGAGCCCTGGTCTGGGAAGATCCCACATGCTGCGGAGCAACTAGGCCCGTGAGCCACAACTACTGAGCCTGCGCGTCTGGAGCCTGTGCTCCGCAACAAGAGAGGCCACGATAGTGAGAGGCCCGTGCACTGCGATGAAGAGTGGCCCCTGCTTGCCACAACTGGAGAAAGCCCTCGCGCAGAAACGAAGACCCAACGCAGCCAAAAATAAATAAATTTTTTAAAAAAATTAGTTTCCAAGAAGAAGGGTGTAGTGTTACAACTTGCTGACCATCACTCTTGTGCTTATGCTGGTTCAGACGCAGTATACCAGTCACAGAGAGTCCACTTGCTACACTGAGTCACTGCTCCACAGACATCAAATTTTTGGTTCAACTGAACATTTTTCTGGACTAGTAATTTTCAAAAATGAGTAACACTGAAAATGGGCATGTGACTAAAAATAATATTAACTATTATCTAAGAACGTTTCAGAAGGTTTTTTTAATTTTTATTTTGTTATTATTATTTTTTTCACTTTTGGCCGTGCCTTGAGGCATATGGGATCTTAGTTCCCCAACCAGGGATCAAACCCGTGCCCCATGCAGTGGAAGTGTGGAGTCTTAACCACTGGACTGCCAGGGAAGTCCAAAGGTTTCTTTAAATAGATAAATGCAATGAAAGAAATCAATAAAATTATTTTCCATCTCAAGAAAAGTAATTTTAAAACAAACTGTTAACAGTACTTATGGTAGTTATGAAGAACATTCATCACACACATTTTAATTGGCATTTCAGAAAAACCTTAATGATGTGGTTAATAGTTATTTCCAAGAGAATTTTTCAGTAACAAATCCAAACAATGTGTAACATATGTGTTTCACATCAGCAGTTCGGTCAAACAGCAATTCTTTAAAAGACAGAAAATAAATTTTATATGAAAAGGTACCACACTTTCAAACACAGAACACTGCACTACAAACATAGAATACTATAATCTACATTAGGTTAGTCTTCCCCCCATGCCATTTATTTAATAATCATTTATTCTGCAATATGAGTAAGACACTGAACTAAGCACTAGGGATACAAAGATTACTGAGACCCGGGCCTTTTCCTCAAGGAGTGAAGCATCCAGATGCAGAAACCTGAACACAGTTCCAGGTTCTGTGAAAAGCACTAGACTAAAAGCGCTATGGGAACATCAGCACTTGGTTCAGGCTGAGGGTTTCAAGGAAACTCATTACGGACCCCACAGTAGACAGTAACAGCACTGAAATTCTGGAAACATGGTTATTTTGGATAGCGTCTGCGAGCCAAAAAAGTTATGCCATAATCTATCATAGAAAGGCCTATATAAACCATGCTCAGAAATGGTCATCCCAATCTAATTATATCAGAATCTCTGGGGGGCTGGAGCCCAGGCATCAGTATTTGTAAAAACCTTCCCAGGGAATTATAATGTGCACACAGGGCTGAAAATCACTGATTCATTGATTGATTAAGTCATAGCATCATGACTGATTTAACATCTTTATCAACATTAAGACAGAATTCTAAGGCTTGATTAATTAGTGGATACTTGGGTCCTAAGAGGACCCATGAGCTGAGTTTATTTTCACTCGCACCCTATTTTTTAATATGTGCTAATAGGAAAAATGACATTTCATATTGGTTATCTCATGACACTTCTGGCCTAAGCCAAGAAAATTAAGTGACTGTCAGTCCTTAACGATATGTATTGCCTAAGCTGTCTAATTGTTTAAACGTTAAACCCAGGCAACTGAAGCCTGTAGAAGTCACAAACTTTGGGTACGTGAAACTGAGTCCTGCTAGGGTCACTCTCACCATGTACGTTCAAGAAAAACACCTGCATACAAGCATGTAGAGAACAACAAAAGCAGCATATAAAAAGCATTCATCTTGTGATACAGACTAAGTTCCACAAAATGAAGGGAAGGAAGAGACAAGAGTGAGCTGGAGGGGCAGATTCTCACTAAGGAAGAAGACTCAAGCTGGAACTGACAGGCTTCGACTGGAAAGGCAGAAAAAAGCATTCTAGCAGTCTTGGAGGAAGAGGGACAGCATGATGACGGTTGGAAAAAGCACGCTACTTTGGGAGAGCACTGAGGAAACACCAGTCTCCCTTAAAGGAGATCAACACTGAACCAACAGGGTGGCACCAAATGATGGCAGGCCTTGATTGACAGGCTGAGGAGTCTGAACTTAAGCTTATTGAAAAATAGGGTTACATTTGGGTTTAATATCAAAAATGATTTTAGGAGATTCTTCTGGTAGATTAATATGCAAGATGCATCGAAATTCAAAGGTCTGAGATTGGTGAAGATAAACAGAACATCTCAGTATTTTACAAGCACAGCCCCCTGAATACAACAGGCACTGACAAAATGTGAAGGTTTTAAAAATGAACATTCTACAGCACAATACACACCTTGGTATCATTCTGACCTGAATGTCAAATTAATTTTACACGTCAAATAAGTTATAAAAAGGTCTGTTAGCTCTTAAATATTAATGTTTTAAATATGAAAGTTTACAGTAGAAAAGCTACTGACATAGAAAAGCTAATTAGTAGAAAAGCTAATGACATACCCAAGAGATTATATATCCATTTATGCTAGCTTTACGGAGAGAGGCAACATTCACAGTTTTTTTCTCCTGAAAAGAATTACTTATATAGTCTAAATCTAATGAAAATAAAAAGAGTTAATAAATAGTTAAGACAATGTTTTTAAGATTCTTTTCCTTAAAATGAATGTTAATGCCAAAAGAATGGTTTGGGAAGTTGTTTTGTTTTGTTTTGTTTTTTTAAACCATTATTTGGCATAAAAGAGAGGACTGCTGGAGGTTTGGAAGTAGGATTATCCTTAAGCTTCCTGACCTTGGAGTAAAGTATAGCAATAACCCTAATAACTATAGGTAATACAAACTTTGTAGCTGAAAATTTGACTTCCCATTATTACCAGTAATCACAATTAGAGAAACATTTAGAATTTAGACAAATTAGGAAATCACCAAAACACACAAGCAGCTGAAAAGGGTTTCACATGCTGAAACAAACCTTTTTCCCCCACAGGTAGTTTTATCTAGATAGAATTCATCAGTATAAGAATAATATTTGTAGTATGAAGAAACATGCTTTGCAAAATTAATATTGTAGCAAGTAATATTTTAGTTGATTTAAGCATAAATAACAATGTATCAGTAAATGAATTAAGTCTGACTGAATATAACCCATATTACTAACACTTGTTTCTTAGAACACATATAGTCTCTTCCTGTTCACTCAAACCATGTTACCACATGTACCAAAAAATACATATTTCTTATACATTGTTCTCTGCTTAAGACTTTTCATTATGTCACTATCCTTTTCCCCAATCAGCATAAAATTTTGCTATTTCAGAGAATTAAGATCAATCAGGTTTAACTGATATTAATATTCTGTACGTTAGTATTCTGTATGCAGAGATTAGGGTCTCCTGCCCTTCACTACTGAATATGGAGAAAGTTTAGGGGCTTACAGTTGTAAGTATGCCTTTCAAATGGTATTTTTAATTTTTAAAAATATGACCAATAACTAAACTGATCCTACATAGCAAAAGCATAATATAGAACAAGTCGTTACCACTAGAGAGCCTCTGACAACACAGTCACATTTGAAATAATCCTAAATTGAGGTTACCAGACGAAATCTTATATTACCAAGTGTAATGTTCAAATTAATCTTTTTCGTTTTAATTTCATCCATCGGCCCACAAAATAACCCAAGCCTTACTAATCTACTATTTTTCTTGTGGTGCAGTAGTCCTTTTCTTTAAAACAAACTATCAAAGTAGTTTCTTAAACAATATGAAATCAATCACCTACCTTACATGAAATTTTGAAGGTTGTTTACAATCCTCTTAATGAAAATGTAAGCACCTCACCATAAAATCCTCCAACAATATTAAATAAATACTTATAGTCCATTACTACAACTGACATATAAGAAATGCTGTTCATTACAGCCAAAATGTCAAGCAAGCCATCTTACAGGTTTATGTGATATGCTATACACTGCAACGATAATTTTTTGGAAAGAAAGATTTACTTTGAGAAGCAGCAGAAGAACCCAAGAAAGCAAAAATCTGTACCAAAACCTGCATCTTCCCCAGCCCCAACAAAAACCTGCAGTGGGGGAAGAAAAGAAAATAAAAGTTTTAAAGAAAATAAGGTCTGGTTAAAAGGAAATAAAAGCATATCAGAGTCTTCTTTAAAAAATGGTTGAAGCTGAATTATTTCAAGCAAAACAGACCCTGATCAGCTGGGCTGTGAGAGATGACTTACAGAGCACAGCTACAGCCCCAGACTCGAACATGAGACATTCTTCCTTATGCCTAGTTTCCACTATGAGGCTGAAAGGTGGAGGATCCAATTTGTGATAGATCCGAAATCCTTTGCTGAACGCCATTCTCCTTTCTTCCGAGGCAGCCCTGTGAAAACCAAGCAAAGCAAAGCAAATGAAGCTAATGTTTCCTTCTGCAGCAAAGGACTGCAAGGCATCCAGAAGTCCCTCCCTGCCAGGTTCTGATGGGGGGGTGGGGTGGTAAAAAAAAAAGGGGGGGGAGCTTGGGGAGAGAATGGTTGATTCCAAAAGATAAGTCGTCACTTAATTTTACCGAAAAGCAAGAGGAAAAGCTGCCAATTCTCACAGCAAGGCAAGGCAGGGTTTTATCACTCCAAGTCCATGAACGGTTTGGTGAAGATGAGTTTCCCCTTTACTTAATGTTTACCAAAAGGAAACATTTTGAGCGTATTTCGCTCGGAGTTGTTTATCAGCTTCCTGCTTCAGAATTTGTCAACTACGTTGAAAGGGAAACGATTCGGAAACTTCAAGCCGATCCTCTGCGGGGCAAGAAGAGGTAGGTGCGAAGGAAGGTTAACAAGGCTGATTCAAAGCGCCTTAGGGGGCGAGATAAGAGGAAAGGATTATCCGACACAACGGGCTCTCCCGGGGGCGGCGGTGAAGGGCAAGAGCAGCGGTACAGGCTACCGCCGCCTCCAGCCCAGCGCCAGGGCACCGCCGGCTGAGGGGTCCGCAGGCAGCAGCCAGTGGATATGAATGGCCACCCGGGAAGAGTCACGAGTCGGGACACGGACCGGACCGAGGCTCCTCGGGGTTTCCCGACAGTCGACCGCCCGGAGAGCGGCTCCTTCCCAGGGGGACATAAGTGCGGAGCAGCCCGATCCCTCCATTATACGCCAGAAGAGATGACCAGGCGCCCAAACTGACTCGGTGCCTTCCCCGCGGGCAGGCTGACAGCCGCTGTCACCTCTGCTCCCCGCCCGACGCGGCGCCCCGCACAACCGGTGGTCTCCCAACCACCCCGCCTGCCCTCCAGTACCTGGCTGCCCGCGGTCGCCGCTCACCGCTCCCGCCCAGGCTGCGGAGGTGGAGACTGCTTCAGGAAGCGCCGGCCCGCGCGCCCCGCAGCCGGTGCGTCTGGCCGCTGCCGCTCCCCGCCCCCCCCCCCACCAGCCGGCCGGCTCACCTCTTCCTCCGGCTCCTCCTCCTCCTTCTTCCGCAGCCGCCGCCGCCGCCGCCGCCACAGCCGCCCGAAGCGTCACTTCCGCTCCAGCAGGCCCATCTCTTCCGCATGGCGCAGCGGCCGGGGGAGGAAGGCCCGCCCCTCGCGGGGAAGGGCGGGACGTCGGGGGGAGGTCCCGCCCCCTCTGGGCTTCCCGGCTGGCCAGGTAACCGTGAGCTGCCAGCCGCCTCCACGCGCAGCGACCTTCTCCTCGGGCGGCGTGTTCCCCAAGCTGCAGCTGCAGGTCCCACCGCTGAGGATGCTGGGAGAGGGAGGATGCGGCCTCCCCGGGCCCCTCGCGTGGGCTTTTCAGAGCTTACCAACCACGGGGAGGGACTCAGGGGAAAAGCTTTGGGGGCTGGGTATTGATAGGTGCCCAAGAAGGGTATCAGGACCACCCCCTGCCTCCCCCGCCTAACTGGCTGGGGGGAGGCTTCGGGACAGCACGCTGGGCAGCAGGGCAGCGCCTGAAGAGCTGTCCATGGTGTCTCACTGCGAACAGCGCAGAGTTCTTATTCTGAGCGTCTGGGTAGGTAGCAGGAAGAAAAACTAATGGCTGCTTTGGAACAACTCTGTTCGCTGCCTTTTCTTCTGGTGTGCTCTGGAGCCCTCAGGAGCACTATTAAAAAAGAGTGCTCGTAAAATGTGTATCTCAGAAATAACTAAATTTCCTTGTCAATTGCATTATTATGAACTTTCATCAAATCTTTAACCGTGGTCATTTTTAAGTCTTTTGTCATTTACAGACAGTTCTGGGTTTACTCTGATGCTTTTGCAAATATGTTCCTATAAAAGGGTTTCATCTTCAAGGAATTCATGGAAAAGACTCTGACAAGTACAGGTTTCTGGTAACTGACTATACTGCTGAACTGAATGAATAAGCATTTTCAGAACTCTAATGGAAAACTGATGAATTCATAAAAGTTTTAACAAAAGATCAAGATGAAAAAATAATTAATTACATGGGACTGAATGAACTGATGAGGATGATTATAATTCTCGTGACTTTCTGTTTGAATTAAAAAAAAAAATCCCACAAGGACTCAGAGGCAAAAAATATACAAATCAATTTTCACTGCAAAGTAAAGGAGCTGTTACAGTGGAGGATTCCTGGACTGAATGTCAATATTATGACATAGTATGAGTGTGTTTCGTGTTTGGTAATTGCAACATTGTTGCTTTTGTTGTGGTCATCCATTTACAATGCTTGGTGTCAGTTTATTTATCTCTTGTAAAAATAAAATACAGTGTGTGTGTGTGTGAAAAAAAAAATAAGAGTGCTCAGCTGTATGTACAGTGGAGTGGAAAGTTCCAAGTCAGGATCTCCAGACTCCAACACGGCTGTACGCAGGCCGAGGCAGCTATGGTCAGCACTGAATGGTGAGTAGCTCCTGCCATCCGTGTTATCTCGTAACTAAAGACATCTTATCCTTTCATCCTATCCTCATTTTTCAACAAATCATTTTTCCTGGTTAATATCAGTGTGTCCCACGGACTTCTCATTCCATTTCCACTTAATAGACGTAAATGCGGGAATGAAGTCAAAACCCGGAGGGTCAAAAGGAATTGAAAACCTGAAGAACTCAGCACCCCGGGAAACTGTTTCCTCTTGCCTTTGCTCTTTCTTGCTTCTTCCCCTTCTTGCTTTTATTAACAGCAAAAGCAGAATTTAAATCTAGCGTGTTGCACAAGATCATTTCCCCCTCCAGGCCCTGTCATCTGGCTTGATTTAACATTTCTTCATCCATTTTAGAGAAGCTGGACCCACCCTGGTTTCAGGATACTAAAGTAGCTATAGTTCATTAGAAAAGAAACCACTTCCTTTATAGAAGGAGATATGCAGAAACACAGGTTTAGTTCTGAGAACTGGAGGAGATTTCTCTCATTTAATATGTACTATCTCCTTAGAAAAACTGTTTTGCTCTTGGTAGTGGTTACTAACAGCAGCCTCAGAATTAAACTCATTAAGATACTCTACTGGTCCTTGCTTGCTCCCCCCCCACCCCCCGCCAGAAGAACCCACTTCAATTGGAGGTTGCACTGGACAGAGAAAAATGAAATGGGAGTGGGTGAGAATGGATTTTTTCTTATTTGCCTTTTCAGGTATAATACTTGTATAGCCCCGAAGGAATACCAGACAGATATGCACCAGAAAAACACATGTAAGGTTATGGCTCCAGAAGATGTGTTGATGTTATTGAGTATGTTGCTTGGAAGTTGCTTCTTATGACAACTGAGACACAGAAAAGTTAACTTGTTAAAAATTACTCAGTTTGAAGTGAAGTTGGGACCACAAACAAACTTGCCCACAGCAAAACTTCCAGTGCAACTGTGTCTGCGTGCGGCTGCTCTAGGAACCTCTCCTTTCTCAGAGTGGGAAATATCTGTGCTAGGCCCTTTTAGAAGTAGATGTTCTGCCTACTCCTGGTTTCTTTCGATTTTGAACTAAGGCAATTTAGGTCAATGTTTCTTGGTTCTTGGTCTGAATTGCTGCTTTTCTTTAAGTTAAACTGGACTCATTAGTAGAGCTGTCAGTAGAAGGCCACAGCTTTACCAAACCCTTTTTGTTTTTTTTTGTTTTTTTGGTAATGGTTGGATTTTATTTTATTTTATACAGCAGGTTCTTATTAGTTATCTATTTTATACATATTAGTGTGTATGTATCAATCCTAATCTCCCAATTCATACCACCACCATCACCCACCCCCGCTTTCCCTCCTTGGTGTCCATACGTTTGTTCTCTACATCTGTGTCTCTATTTCTGCCTTGCAGACCGGTTCATCTGTACCATTTTTCAAGATTACACATATATGCGTTAATATACGATGTTTGTTTTTCTCTTTCTGACTTACTTCTGTA
Organism: Globicephala melas; assembly: GCF_963455315.2. NCBI lineage: Eukaryota > Metazoa > Chordata > Mammalia > Artiodactyla > Delphinidae > Globicephala > Globicephala melas. Next base: position 12,235,878 of record NC_083317.1, on the reverse strand, counting down.
TGACAGTCTTTAGGTCCATTCACATTTCTGCAAATGATCCAATTTCATTCCTTTTTATGGCTGAGTAATATTCCGTTGTATATATGTACATCTTCTTTATCCATTCATCTGTCAATGGACACTTAGGCTGCTTCCATTACCTGGCTATTGTAAATAGTGCTGCAATGAACATTGGGGTGCATGTGTCTTTTTGAATTATGGTTTTCTCTGGCCAAACCCTTTCAAAATAGACCACTGTAGTCATGAAATAAGCACATGATCAGGGTTTAAAAACATAAGGGCCATTTTATTAGTGACTTTTAAAAACTTTATTTCTTCTTTTTCTTGTCTTTCTTATTTATACTTCTTTATTACAGCACATGAAAATAGCTGGACAAATTGTCACCAAATTTGAAGAGTGTCTTTGGGCTTGGCTGACTTAAAATACAAGTTAGGTGGTATACACAAACTTCTTAGTGAGGTCCTAAGGGCCTACAGAGATGGGCTGACACCATCTTGAACCTTGAAAATGAGCATGAGGGGCTTCCCTGGTGGCGCAGTGGTTGGGAGTCCGCCTGCCGATGAAGGGGACGCGGGTTCGTGCCCCGGTCCAGGAAGATCCCACGTGCCGCGGAGCAGCTGGGCCCATGAGCCGTGGCCGCTGGGCCTGCGCGTCCGGAGCCTGTGCTCCGCAACGGGAGAGGCCACAGCAGTGAGAGGCCCGCGTACCGCAAAAAAAAAAAAAAAAAAAAAAAATGAGCAATGAGGCCTGTGGTGGGATGAAAAATACCACCTCCAAAAGATATCCACATCCTAATCCCTAGAACATGTGAATATTAATTTACAGGGAAAACAAGTCTATAGATACGATTGAGTTAAGAATTTTGAAATCATTTTGGATTATCTGGGTAGGCCCTAAATGCAATCACAAATGTACTTATGAGACAGCAGAGGGAGATTACACACACACACACACACACACACACACACACACACACAGAGGCAGTGTGAAGACAGAGGTAGAGACTGCAGCAACGTGGCCACTAGCCAAGTGATGTCAGCAGCTACCAAAAGCTGGAAGAGGGCAGGAAGGATTCTTCCCTAGAGCCTTAGAAGGGAGCATAGCGCTGCCAATAACTTCATTTCGAATCTCTGGACTCCAGAACTGTGAGGAATGAATTTCTGCTGTTTTAAACTACCCAGTTTGTGGTAATTTGTTACAGCATCCACAGACAATCAGTAAAACAGCCCAATAGGTGTTTCAGATAACAGCTCCAATAGCTTCGATGAATTGAAGGCAAACATGATTTTTAGGGACTTCCCTGGTGGCCCAGTGGTTAAGACTCTGTGCTTCCACTGCATGGGGCATGGGTTTGATCACTAGTGGGGAAACTGAGAACCCGCATGCTGCAAAAAAACAAAGAAACAAAAACATGATTTTTAAATGTTGGGTTTTGACCAAATTATTTCTCCTACGGACAATTCCCTGTATCAGGTTGAAACATGTATTTGCCGTTTCTTTAGGTCAAAAACACTTATGTCACCGGTAAATGATGGGATTTATTAATTTAGAAATGAATATCCCAATGACAAAAAATATACCATATGTTACAAGGCTATGAATTTTGACAGATTCACCATGTAAATTAGTAATAGGGCCTACTTTTCCTGGATTTCCTTATCAAAAATACTAGAAAGCATTTGGCAAATTTGGGGAATGTTTACAGCCTGATTCAGTTATCTTTTTTTTTTTTTTTTTTGCGTTACGCGGGCCTCTCACTGTTGTGGTCTCTCCCGTTGCAGAGCACAGGCTCCGGACACACAGGCTCAGCGGCCATGGCTCACGGGCCCAGCCGCTCCGCGGCATGTGGGATCCTCCCGGACCGGGGCACGAACCCGTGTCCCCTGCATTGGCAGGCAGACTCTCAACCACTGCGCCACCAGGGAAGCCCTGATTCAGTTATCTTTAATAGCTTTTTTTCAGGTTACACAGCCTAGAGCTAACCTTCATATCAGGATCTGCAGAGACCTATTATACAGGCAGGGATGACTCCTTGTTAAAGAGAAAATGGTGGTCTTGAGAGGCAACACAACAGTAGGTTACAAATAGCGTTAGCTGTTTGCTTTGAATAAGTTCATAGTAAAGGACAAGATTTTAAACTGGAAAAACAGAAATTTTGTCAGTCAAAAATATAGTACGTTTGAGAGCAGAATCGTTGTGAGAATAAAACAAACAAAAACTTCAAAGACTGAAAAATTGCTCACACATACCAGAGTGAAGAAAATTGCAACTGGAGCAAACAAGGAACTTGTATGTGACAAAAATGGTTTTCATTTGGAAAAAGAAACCAAGTCAAGAGAGCTAGGATGGTTTTAGTGACACACAAGGATTCTTGTGGAAATCAAAGGACCAGAGCCATAACAGGGCTTGGCCTTCCTGAGATCAGGGCTGCAGGATGTTCACTCTTCAACATGGCTCTTGGTCCCTAAGCAGCAGGCACCTCTGGAATTTCAACATCTCAAGGTACCTGTAAAAGGTAAGCTTTCATGGTCAAAGTGCTTTTGTAAAGTAGCTTAAAATGGTTTCTACAGGATTTGCCAAACTCTTTATCATTTACCATGTATTGCGAATCATCAAGCACGGGGTATAAGGTACATTTTCCTAAAGATCTTTCTTCTTAAAATTTATTTTATTGAAGTATAGTTTATTTACAATGTTGTGTTAATTTCTGCTGTACAGCAAAGTGATTCAGTTATACACATATATACATTCTTTTTCATATTTTTTCCATTATGGTTTATCACAGGATATTGGGTATAGTTCCCTGTGCTATATAGTAGGACCTTGTTGTTTATCCTTTCTCTATAAATAATGGTTTACATCTGCTAAACCCTAACTTCCAATCCACCCCATCCCCCCGAACTTGGCAACTACAAGTCTATGTTCTCCATGTCTGTGAGTCTGTTTCTGTTTCATAGGTAAGTTCATTTGTGTTGTATTTTAGACTCCACCTATGTGATATCATATGGCATTTGTCTTTCTCTTTCTGACTTACTTCACTGCTATGAACATTGGGGTGCATGTATCTTTTTCAATTAGAGTTTTGTCCAGATCTATGCCCAGGAGTGGGATTGCTGGATCACATGGCAACTCTATTTTTAGTTTTTTGAGGAACCTCCATACTGTTTTCCATAATGGCTGCACCAATTTACATTCCCACCAACAGTGTAGATGGGTTCCCTTCCCTCTACACTTTCTCCAGCACTTGTTATGTGTCGATTTTTTTTAATGATGGCCATTCTGACCAGTTTAAGGTAGTACCTCATTGTAGTTTTGATTTGCATTTCTCTAATAATTAGCGATGTTTAGCATCTATTCATGTGCCTGTTGGCCATTTGTATGTCTTCTTTGGAGAAATGTCTATTTAGGCCTTCTGCCCATTTTTCAATTGGGTTATTTTTGTTGAGTTGTATGAGCTGTTTGTATATTTTGGAAATTAAGCCCTTGTCAGTCGCATCATTTGCAAATATTTTCTCCCAGTTCATAGGTTGTCTTTTCATTTTATGGCTTCCTTTGCTGTACAAAAACTTGTAAGTTTGATTAGGTTTCATTTGTTTGTTTTTGCTTTTATTTCTATTGCCTTGGGAGATGAACCTAAGAAAACATTGGTATGATTTATGTCAGAGAATGTTTTGTCTATGTTCTCTTTTAGGAGTTTGATGGTGTCATGTCTTATATCTAAGTCTCATTTTCCTAAAGATCTTTTAAAGTAAGAGCCCGTGAACTGGTGGACCACAATATACATTCTGAGACTCTGTGCTTGGCATTCTCATTGTACAGGATGACTCTAACCTCTGAGCCTCTGCTAGAGTTAGCACCGACAGGGCTGGGAGGAAGCCAGTACAAATTACCGGGGCCCGGAGGTCCAGAAGCAGACCATGGGCCAGTCAACACTGCCTATCAATACCAATTCCATGTAACAATTTTTAGCCTGTCTGCCTTTGCTGGGAAGTCTGTAGTCACACTCAGCAGCTGTGAACCTAACACCCATAGATAAGTTTAATTGTTCTCATTTTCATTTACTTGACACCACAGACCAAAGTGTTCTTTGCCACAATCAGGGAATGGCAACACTCCCTTTACTATATGGATATTACAATGTTAGAAATCAGAAGAGTTACCGTAACCGTAAAGAACCACTACAATGTAGCAACTGACGTTTTCATATTGTATTTTGCAGCTCTAAAACATTTGACCATTTTTAGGAGGATTTCATGATTTCAAGGGAAATTAGCATTTAAAACAGAATTAGGCATTCGTCCACACTCACTGAACTATACATGTTTACAGAGGGTAAACTTTACAGTTTATAACTCATACCTCAATAAACCTGTCTTTAAAACAATTAGGGAACTCTACATTTTAGTATATTCTCATGAGGAAGGTACTTGCTTGAAGACTTGTGAAATTCTTGGCCAGTTCTGGGTGATGAGGTTATCACTGCAGACAACCATGGTTCAAATCAAATGAAGCCCTCTGGGAGATGATGTGAAACCTAACTGTTTTCCTATGAGATTAGGAAGCTGGTGTGGTAGATGTGAAATTGTGCCTTAGATTTTCTACAAGAATCTGGTTGTACAGGCCATGCTCCCCAAGAACTGCTCTCCACCAATTACTGAGCATGGTGGGGTCCAAAGGCAGGCCAGCTCCTGGAGACATGAAACTCCTCAGAATCGTAACTTTGTATTGAGGGCCCTGTCAGCCTTGCTGGAACTTTCTTCGAACTGCACTGATGTCTGACACCTTCTTTAATTCCTTCCCTGCCTCACGACCTCTCAGCACTAAGGCTCTCCCAGCCTCCTCCCGCCTCCTCTCCTTTGCCCCTCATTGTTATTCCCTGCCCCAAATCTCTTGTATCAATATACCTAACGCCATCTCAGAGACTGCTCCCCAGATGACCTGAACTAACGCACTGGGGGATTTATCGTCCCCCCTCCTTACTTTGGCTGAGGGTTGCTCCCAGGGACATTAGGCAGTGGACACTCCAGCCTGTAGCACAGGCCAAGAGAAAGCCCTCAGGCAGAGCTGCAGGTCTATGCAGGACACCATGGCATCAATAAGGATATGGGTCACCATCCTCACCTGGTAGAAGAGCAGTTACAGTTCCTTATGCCTATGGTTTACGTTGTCTCAATAAAGTAACTTTCCTTTTCAAAAATCTTCCTCATCTATTTTGGAAGTATTTTGGAAGACTGCGCCAAAAGAAAAAACTGCAAAGACAAAACCTCAGCTTTATTAAAATGTCACTCTCTGAATTTATCTTTTGACAATTTCCTTCCTAAGAAAGAATGTCCTTTAGCTATTTCAGGAATAAAAAACTTTGGGTTGTGAAACGAAAACCACTTGTTTTATGCACAGTTCTATGCTAAATTCACCTGACATCAAGGTCCTAGCGTGGTGTTCAAACTCATTCCTAAAACAGCCTGATGGATGTCACATGATGAAAAATCTGAGTTTACTTCAAGAGTCCTTAAATGCAGATATAGGAAAAGTAATCGGTTCAGTGCATTTGGAAACACAAATTTAAGAAACAAATGATGTGCATGTCATATATATATATGCGAGTTTATATGTTTTAGTCCATTTAAGTTGAGAATAAGTGTTCTATTTTAATTCTATTTACTAGGCCACTTTCTCCAGAATGAATTCATCCAGAATGAATCTGTAGGGATAAGCAATGATCCTACGATAAAGATAAAATTGACAGAGCAATTAGAGTGCATGACACTGTTCTAAATATTATTTGACTTGACCAAGGGTACACATGCTAATAGTCTCACTATATCAGTCATTTGAAATGCTCCAACTAAAATTAGTCGCCAGCCAAATATAACAAAGGTTCTATTTAAAAATTAATTTAATGCTTGGCTAAAGCTTAATTACATATATAATTATCAAACAATAGTCCTTAATTTCCAAAAAGTTCCTCTTTTGAAAATCACAGAATCAGAAAGCATAAACTTTAAAACAAGTTCTCTGAGTATTTACAACATGGTATAAACATTACAGAAGACCATGGATATTAAACTGCTTGGGTGTAGCTCATCAGCAAGGCGTGTTCTTTATTGCATATCATAACTCACATATGTGAGATTTAAAATATAATGCTAGATTACTAAAATCCAAATGCATGTATTTTTTTAAGCTGGTCAGGGAGTAAAATCATGAATGAGACAGGAGAGTCAGCCCCAAACCATGCATTAGGTTGTGGATCTATTATTTCCAAAAATGAAACTTCTATGTTCTTTTCAAAAACCTATGTTGCATATATTTATTTAGAGCTCACATTAAACATACAGTTGACTGTAATGCTAATTCAAGGAAGAAAAGTTCACCATTCACCAATGACTAAGTCCACACTCAACTCTCAATTTTAAGGCAGCACAGCTACGGTGATAGCAACTGCTAACCAAAAGGTGACGAATACTTAGTCACTTGCCAGCCCTTTTGTTGCAACAGTGTAGTAATTTCCCTAAGACAATTTGCTACTGAATAATTTTCTGCTGTTAAAAGGCTTACTCTGTAGAAAAACACCACAAATTTCCAGTGTGAAAGTAACTCCATGGTGGTATAAATATATATATATATATATATGCATAATTATACAATATACACTGCACACATTGTTTACAGAGAACAATTAGCTGAGAGAGTTAATTTAAATGACCATATAAAATACTTCTGTAAACAAAGTATGACAGGCAGTTAAGGAAACCATTCACAGACTTCCTAGAAATAATCTGAATTCATTTCATTCTGAAGAAATCGCATTTAAAGACACAGTATTGAATATTAATAATGTTCTTTGTATTAAAACAAGAGCCAATATTTTACAGTTTAAGAAACTTTACATATATACAAAATTTTTACATTGGGAATGGTATTAGAACAAATAGGCTTCTTTTCAGTCTCATAGATCTATTTTCCTTCGATCAAAGACTTAAATTCTTTCACATTGTGGTCACTTGCAACAGACATAGCGTGATCCAGAGCTCGAACACTTGCAAGGAGTTTTACTATCTGTTTTATGTTTTCCCTAAAGGAGAAAAAAGGAAACACAGATCAGCAGGTTACAGCATGTGGGAAAAAAAATTGTCCATATTAAAAAAAAAAACCCGCCCATGTTTAAATACCCAGAAACAGAGGACCCATTTTCAAAACTAAAAACACCCCAAAATCTCATTCAGATCCATCATTTTCATTAATACCGAGAAAGGAGAGAAAGCACTCTATTGCCTAACTTAACTGCTTCAGAGCTCTGCCTTCCATTCCTTCCCAAACCAGAGTCCCAGCTCTCCTAGAGTACACCTGGAACACAAATTATATTCGTGGGTATTCATGACCAACCCACCAAGAGCCAGAGTAATTGCCACTCCTCCAAAATTCACTAATAAAGTATAACCTGGCTTCTTTTTTTTTTTTTGCGGTACGCGGGCCTCTCACTGTTGTGGCCTCTCCCCTTGCGGAGCACAGGCTCCGGACGCTCAGGCTCAGCGGCCATGGCTCACGGGCCCGGCCACTCCGCGGCATGTGGGATCTTCCCGGACCGGGGCACGAACCCGTGTCCCCTGCATCGGCAGGCGGACTCTCAACCACTGCGCCACCAGGGAAGCCCAACCTGGCTTCTTTTATCACCCAGCTAGAAGTCATTCTCAGTAATCCTCAAATTTTAGCATACAACAGGATTACCTAGAAGAGTGCTAAAACACAGATCACCAGGCCCCACCTTCAGAATTCTGTTCAGTAGGTCTGGAGCGGGGCCTGAGAATTTGCATTTCTAACAAAGCTCCCAGGTGATGCTGCCAGGAACTACTTTTAACATTTACAATAGTTTGAACCACTTGTGAGAAACAACACACAATGTGACATTATTGGCTGTCTCTTCTCTACAAAATTGTAGTAAGCACCTTTTAGGGAAGGATTATAATTTTTAAGATTTTGTGACTCACACTCATAAAGTGGAACCTACTTTATGTGCACTGCACACAGCAGGTGCTTAAACAGCTGCTGAAATTCTTTTCCATAGAAAAGTAGTGTTTGTTGATACTTACTCCCAAACAAAAACACTGTTACATATATAAATCAAAGTTTAAAAAAAGTGAAGTGAATAGGATTTATCTAGTAAAAAACAACACATTGAGAAGAAATATTAGTGCCAATAAATAACGACCAACAGCAAAATGACATGGTAAGGATGAAATAAAAATATAAACCAGGGAATTCCCTGGTGGTCCAGAGGTTAGCACTCCAAGCTCTCACTGCCAAGGGCCTGGGTTCGATCACTGGTCAGGGAGCTAAAACCCCACAAGCCACACAGTGTGGCCAAAAAAAAAACCCCAAAATCACCTGGCAAAGATTTTTTTTTAACCACTGAAGTATTTACTATCTACTTTGCCTTTAATTTTATTATAAAAGATAGCAAATTTTCTCTCAAGAAAATAAGGTTCTTTTTCCTGGAAGGGGAACAGGGGAAAAGAAAAGGATTTTGTTAGGGGGTATGACTAATGGTGTGATCAAAATGAAAATGAAACTCTGACATTAGGAAGAATATATGAAATGAAACTTTAAAAAATAAAATTCGTCTTTGGGAATTCCTTGGTGGTCCAGTGGTTAGGACTCGGCGCTTTCACTGTGGTGGGCCTGGGTTCAATCCCTGGTCTGGGAACTAAGATCCCACAAGCCATGCAGTGTGGCCAAAAAATACCAAAAAAAACCCGAAAAACAAAACAAAAACAAAGATTCTTCCAAATGGTGGTACTAGTTGTTATTATTACTACTACTTACTTTTTATGCTAGAGATCTACCCCCAAATTCCATGAACACCCAAGACAATGTACTGGAAAAGGGGTAATGGTTTGTTCATTCCTTCCTTGAAACCTTGATAAAAAATATGTATAAGCTGCTCCCCATAAATCATGAGTGATGACTTAGTCTATGATATGGATATAGAAAAACTCAACATAGAGCACAAACATCTCAAAATTGAGATATAACCTTCAATATACTTTGGGTTTCAGTGGCTGTCTTTTCTAGGGTTTGTATCTGTAAAATGAACCTCCAAAGACCAAGATCCATGACATTCTAAGAGACTGAGATTTCCCCAATTATTCAAGGGAGGAGACAGAAAAAGCAATGATTCACTTACCAGAAATCTTCCCTTAATATCTTCATAAATAAAATATTGAAAAAAGATTAGGTAAAAGTTGCAAAAATGAAAAAAATAATGTGTATTTTTGGTAGGTTTATCAATACTAAGTCAATGTTTACAATTTAAAGTAAAATATAGGGCTTCCCTGGTGGCACAGTGATTAAGAGTCTGCCTGCCAACGCAGGGGACATGGGTTCAAGCCCTGGTCCGGGAAGATCCCACAGGCCGCAGAGCAACTAAGGCTGTGTGTGCGCCGCAACTACTGAGCCTGCGCTCTAGAGCCTGCGAGCCACAACTACTGAAGCCCACGTGCCTTGAGCCTGTGCTCTGCAACAAGGGAAGCCACCACAATGAGAAGCCTGCGCACCGCAACGAAGAGTAGCTGCCGCTCTCTGCAACTAGAGAAAGGCCGCGCGCAGCAACAAAGACCCAGAGAAGCCAAAACTAAATAAATTAATTAATTTAAAAAAAAGAAAGAAAAGAATCAAAATAAAATAAAAATTCAAGTAAAAGATAACCATGTCTCTACTGAAAACATTTTAATAATACTAAACCTAACAACTAAAGACTCTAGATCACTGTTTCATTCTATAATTACAAATAATTACCTTGCATTTCTTTTTTCCACATCAGAGCACCCGATACTGTTTCTGTAAATTGTATCTGCTAAGTGTACAAGGTATCGACAGAAGTTTTCTAACTGAGAAATAGTTCTTTCTCCTTTCAGATTCATGAACCACTGCTTGGGGAAACAACTGATCACCTATGAAGAAGAAAGATGTAAACAGTTAAAACAAAAATAAATTAAAGCATCTAAAAGCTGAGTCTAGATAATGCGTATAATGTACTTAACTAGAAGACTTGCTATTGAGCAACACATAACTAATTACTTAGAAGGGATAGTCTTTTAAACCTGATTTTCTACATAAACTATACAAATACACCTAGATATACCCTAATTTTAAACTTCAATATATAGACACTCAAAGCAAAAGATAAATAATTTCTCCAATATTTAAGTAAATTAGGGACATAAAATTGATAACCAATTGCTTCATTTTCCAGTCTTCCAGAAAGCCCTAAATGAACTGAACTGTCCTTCGATCAGCAGCTTTTAATGTAAAAACATGTATAGCATAAGTACCAAACTGCAGCCTCTCCCCGTGCCAAACAGTTCAGTAAGTAGGCATCCTTGCTGGCAGTAGGAGCCGTGCTGGCCCAGAGAAGTGAAGAGAGCATCACACCGGAGGGGCAGCCTAGGGCAAGAGCCCAAGCAGGATGCGAACAGGGCATGGTGGCAACCTGGCATGGGGTACCAAAACCCGAGCAAGGGGAGGCTGTTTCCCACCCGGGAGAAAGCAGCCAGTGGGTAGAGACAGCTCCCCACCAAAGAACCCAGGGATGCTTGGAGAAACAACTGATTCCAGAGCTGGGCCAAGCAGGTACAAGATAAGCCTGGAACATCATGTGCCAGAAAGCAAGAAAGTGCTCCCCCCAAATTAGAGGACATGCCACAAGGTCACAGAGGTCAACTTGAAGGAACTCACACTAATGAAGTCTAGGACAATTCCTGACAAAGATGCAAAATCTGAATCTATTCATGAGAGAATATCAGACAAACCCAAACTGAGGGACATTCTACAAAATAACTGGCTTATCATCTTCAGAAGGTATGAAGGTCAAGGAATCCAGCACTCTTCCAGATTAAAGGAGACTAAAGAGACATGACAATTAAATGCAAAGGATGATCTGGGAATTTCTTTTGCCAGTTCCTTTGGATATTATTGAGATAGCTGATAAAACGTGAAAAGGGGCCTAAGGATTAGGGGACAGTAATATATAAATGTTAATTTCCTGATGTTGATGGTCATATTGTAATCGTGTACAAGAAAATCCATGTTTATAGGAAACAGACACAAAACTATTTGAGGGTGAGGGAGTATCATGTCAGAGAATTACTCTGATGTGGTTAGGTCGAAAAACTGTACTGTACTTGCACATTTTCTTTAATCATATGATTGTTTAAAAAATAGTTTAAAAAATTATCAAAACTGTATAACTCATGTATATGAAGTAAAAAAAAATTAACTAAAATTATTTCTTAAATGAGAGAAGAGACCATTTCTTTAGTAACACTTAAAATAGCATTCATTCAACTGTTAAAAAATTATCCCCAAATTAAAACTTTTATTAATACCTATAAAAATATTGATACAGATAGATGGATAGAAGGACAAATATACACATATATAACAGTACAACTTTTTATGTAAAAAATGCTAAGGGGAGATTGTCAACATTATACCAACTTCGATAATCAAAGGGGTTTTCATGAAATTCTCAAATCTCTTCAAACAAGGAAAACTTAATCCATCTTAACTCGTATGCTTTAAAAACTACAATATGTGTCATTTAACTCACATTTTGGGCTTTTTTGATGCTGTCATCGCCATATTCTGAATTCTGAAAAGCCATGAGAATGTATCTATTTAATAAACCGTCTATTGATAATTCCTGAAGAGTTTTGTTTGAGAAAATGCCATACCATTGAAGAAAATTCCCTAAGAGCTAGAAAGAAGAAGAAAATTATTTTTCCCCAGTTTTATTGAGATATAATTGACATGTAACATTGTGTAAGTTTAAGGCATACAACAAAATGATTTAAATATATATTGTGAAATAATCACCATAAGTTAACATCCTTCCCCTCACGCAGTTACAAATCTTTTTTCTATTCTCTTAGCAACTTTCAAATATACAATACACTATTGTTAATTACAGTCACCATGTTGTACATTACATCCCCAGAACTTATCTTATCTTACAACTGGAAGTCTGTACCTTCTGATCCCCCTTTATCCAATCTCCCCACAACTCTCCACCTGTGGCAACCACAAATCTGATTTCTATTACTAAAAGTTTGGTTTTTTGAGAAGAAAAAAAAATTGAGAGGCAATGTAAAGCAGTTAAGTACAAAGTAAATTACTTACACAATAAAACACCTTATGAAATACCCTGGACCATGTCTTGCCAAAGCACTAATAAGCAGTTTTGAAGGGTCTGAATATTTCTGATAATGACTGAGGTTAACTAAAATTTAAATAGCCACATGGAGCTAGTGTTTACTATAGTGGACAATGCAGATACAGACCATTTCCCATCATAACAGAAAGTACTGGTGGGCAAATGATGATTCTTAGATAAATGTCCTCCCTTGAAAATCATGCCTAAACCAGTCCTGTGACCCTGCAAAAAGATGGAAATTCTTTTTTTGACTACCACATTGCATGCTTACCAGACTTCATGAACCTGGATATTGGAACTACTTAAGCTCAATACATATAAAATGGAAGCCCCCGCCCATTCCACCATAAAATTCTAAGTTCCCAGTATTTCTCATCTTAGGAAATGGCAACGCTATCCAACAATTCAATCGAGCCAGAGCCTACATGAGCCTTATCATTCTCGCCCTCGCCCTCAAGCTGTCGAACCCCACCTCTCCCCATTCTGTGCCTCTCTCTCAGTCCTTGCTGCCATGCCCCTCATCGAAGCTGCCGTCATCTCTTTGTGGGCCCTGCAGTTATTCAACTGACTACGAGCAACAGCGCTGGTCTAGTTCTCCTCCAGCAGGGCTCTGTGAGAGAACTAAAACCTACAGAAAATGATCTGAGTGACTCCTTACATAATTTTCCCAACGATGGTACAAGCTAGTACCCTTCTAGCTGCATACGCAATGGAGGCCTTAGGGCATCAGGTATTAATTCTTCCACAGAAACCCAGCTGAGAAGAGCTGCTCAAGAGTTTGACTGGCCTGAGTTAGACTCCCATCTCTGCCACTTAACAAAGGGATGAGCCTGGGCAGGTTATTCTGTGCCTCACTGTCCCATCAGCAGAGTCAAGCTCATAGGGCTGCTGTGAGGATTCAATGAGATAATGTGTGCTGCAGTGCTTGGCACACAGTAAATATGTAATAAGTACTAATTTCCATTTTCATCATTACTATCCTCACCTACTTCATTTCATTATCCCCACACAGAAGCCAGAATATGTTAAAAAGGGCAATATTTTCATGTCACTTCCCTACAAAAACCCTTCCACAACCCATATAAGAGCAAATGATTCTCAGCAAAGGAACAAAAGCAATTTAATTTTAAAAAGGATAGTCTTTTCAACAAACTGTGCTGGGACAAAGGAACTTCAAGGCCTCATGCCCTATATAAAAATTAACTCAAAATGGATCACAGACTTAAATGTAAAACCTAAAACTATGAAATGTCTAGGAGAAAGGATAGGAAGAAAACTCTGTGGCCTTGTATTAGGCAAAGATTTCTTAGATGCAACACCTAAAGCACAACTCATAACAGGAAAAGATAATAAGTTGGACTTCATCAAAATGAAGAACTTCTGCACTCTGAAGCACTGTTAAGACACAGATGGGGGGGAAAAACTCTTTGCAGATCACATATCTGATAAAGTACTTGTTTCAAGAATACAAAACTCAAAGCTCAATAATAAGAAAACCCAATTTTTAAAAATGGGCAAAAGATTTGAACAGATACTTCATCGAAGAACATATACAAACGGCAAGTAAGCACATGAAAACATGCCTGGGCTTCCCTGGTGGCACAGTGGCTAAGAATCCGCCCGTCAATGCAGGGGACATGAGTTCAAGCCCTGGTCCGGGAAGATCTCACATGCCGCGGAGCAACTAAGCCCGTGCGCCACAACTACTGAAGCCCACGTGCCTAGAGCCCATGCTCTGCAACAAGAGAAGCCACTGCAATGAGAAGCCCGCGCACTGTGACGAAGAGTAGCCCCCGCTAGCCGCAAGCAGCAACGAAGACCTAACACAGCCAAAAATAAATAAATAAAAGAAATAAATTTATTTATAAAAAAGAGGAAAAAAAAGGAAACATGCTCAACATCATCAGTTGTTAGGAAAATGCAAATTAAAATAATAACAAGACATAACTATACATCTAGGAGAATGACTTAAAAAAAATAAAAACCCTGAAGATACCAAGTGTGGTGAGTGGTGAGAAAGAAGAATAACTAGAACGCTAATATATTGTTGGTTTAGAAAACAGCTTTGCCTAGGTATTTATCCAAGTGATGAAAACTTATATACCCAGAAAAACCTGTGTGCAAACAGGTTTATTCATAATTACTCCAAACTGGAAACAATCCAGTGTCCCTCAATTGGGGAATGGATAAAAAACAAAACAAAAAAAACCTGTGGGATATCCACCATACAATGGAATACTACTTGGCAATAAAAAGGAGTGAACACAAGACAACACTGATAGATCACGAATGCATTCTGTTAAGTGAATGAAGCCAGACTCAAAAGGCTAGTTAGTACGTAATTCTATTCCTAAGACATTCTTATAAAGAAAACTACAGGACAATAAGAAGGGGTGGCCAGGCCGTAGGGGTGGGCTTGACTACAAAGGGGCATGGGGAATCTGGGGGAGATGATGGAAGCATTATACATCTTGATTTAGGGAGTGGTTACATGTCTACATGTAAATTAGAGCTCCCCTATCATCTGAACTGCTCATCTCTTCCCTAACTCTAGTCATCCTGGCCTTTTCTCAGTTCTAGTATACCCTGCTCTCCCTTACCTCAGGGCCAACTAATAACCTAAATATCACTTCCTCAGGGTGGCACGGAATCTTCTGTGACTCATCTGTCAAGGTATTTGTGACCCTTGTCATATGCTCCCATACAACTTTGAATTTTTTTTCAAAACTCATCACACCTGAGATTACTTATTTGCTACTGCCAATTGAGCTTGGTTATAAACGCCATGAAGGCTCTACTTCTATCTTAATTCAGTGCTATATTTCCGCAACTTGGAGAGTATCTGGTACTCTCCTTGCTGTGGTTTAGTAAGGCATCTTGTTGGCTAGTTTGGACCTTACTGGAACTCAGAATACATTTTCACCTCTGCAAACATCAAACCTGAATAAACTTTTGGAATAAAATTAGCTTGTATGAAGTCAAACAAAATCTGAAGTCTTTTAGATAGCCTACAGACACGTACCTTAACTGAAGACCAAAACTGTCGTTGAAAAAACAAGTAAGGCCCAGAATTTTTATTTTCCAAGACACTAAGAAAAAAAGAGAAACACATCATGATCAAAGTTGTGTGATAAATGCCATCTGATTCCTAGAAGATTTCTGTAAGTAAAAGGGGTGAACATAAGAAGTTAACTAATTCTTCAAATTTTCAAACAGCTGTATTCCAGAAGGTAATTTTAAAAGGTAACGGCAATTTACTGTGAGACACTAAGGGTTATGCTGCGTAAGGGAGCAATTTCCCCACTGAGCCACTCTCTTTGGGCTACACGTTTATACTATGTAGGTAAAGCTTGTATTTCAAGCTATGCTTAGTTTTCCGGAGTTTAAGAAGTCTTCTCTGAAAAATAATGGAGAATATTATCATCTTCAATGTTCTTAGGAGTTACTTACTTTTTGGGATACAAGGGCATGAATACATCATCATCTAAAGTTCTTCTCATTCTCAATAGAAGTGCTTTTAGGTACACCTAAGGAGTTAAAAACAGATCATGCATTTTAATAAGGGTTACTATAAAAGTTAAATTTTAGTAAATAAAAATAAGCAATATTCCAAATCATACAGAGTATTCAATTTTGAGTGAACAGCATCTCAAATTTTTTAACTTTCCCCACTGACGGTTCTAAGGTCTTTAATATTTACTACTTACTCTTCGTTCAGCCCTCATGAATTACCAAGCAATGAAGCCATTTAGAAATCTTCCAACCTCTTAATCTACTATATAAAGATTTAAGATCAGACCTATAATCTGGTTCCTCTCAAAATGAGGTCAGTGAAAATAAAACAATGATAAGGAGTACTTTCTCATATCTAAATAGCTCATCAGAATGTTCAGTGCAGGCAGCGGCAATCTGAAGTTCTGAAACTCTATAACACAATACCTCGTTATTTTACATGCTATTTAAATGTTTCAGCATTTAAATTATCAATTGTTACCCATTCCAGTAGTTTTTCTTTTCCCAAAAAAAATACAGGTCTTCAAGGGATGTGTGATTAGTCCGATTGAGAATGGGGGTGGGGTGGTGAGGAGGGTGAAAACAGTACAAACGAGAGGCTATCTAGACCAATTACATCATCTTTCCCAATCGATATTCTGAAATTAAAAACTACTATCTCAAATTTTGTATATTTCAGGCTATAAAGGACAGATGCCTCAAGTGGGAGAATCAGATTTTCTCGCTGGCTCAGAATATAACCACTCATTCTCTCAACTCTTGCTCATTTTCAAAGGGAAAGGAGAAGACAAAATAATAAATTTAAAAAAATTTAAAAAACCTTTCATAGATAATAATTAAATTACCTGTGTATTTTTGTTTTCTGCATTCACTACTGAAGGATACCCATTTATTAATTTTAGAGTAATTCCAACCATTCTTGAAGTCTGTGTTGTAGAAAAGGGGTCCCACATATTTTCAGCTATCACTATTAAGGGAAAAAAAAAAGCAGAATGTACTGAGATACAGAAGTAAACTGCTGCTGACTTGAATCTGATGTCAAGCAGTCCCCAACTTAGAAACGCCAATCATGACGTTTTTCTTCCTCTAGAGTGTAAGCTTCAGTCTTCTTTGTCCTCTTAACCGCGGGAATGTTGAAGATTAGGCGCATGTGGCGAGGGGACAGATTCCTATGATTTTCTGCTTCTTGGTGAAAATAAAGATTCGGGAAAGCAGGATTTCTGTATCCTAGGAGATGCTGTGCCAGCAACAAGAATTTCCACCTGAACTTGAGCTTTATTTTTAATATCAATATTTTAAATAGGTCAACAATTCCTAATTTGTTTGTGAGAAATGGATGAAAGTAATGAACCTGCTCCCCAGAAAAAGGCATATCCCCCCTGAAACTATGTACTCAGTTCTGCTTCAGGCAGTTCTTAAGAGCCTGAAATTTGCCTGTGGATCAATTACTGCCCCCAATTCCAGGCCCTCCCCAAGGTGGTCTTTAAGTCCCAAGTTAAAAGATAGGTACCCTTTAGCCGTGTCTGGGTCTGGTGGTAACTTTATTATTAATAATATAATTTCTATGAGAAAATATGTTCTGATTAAAAACTCCTAAAAATAGATTTGAAAAACCCAATGTGTTTGAATGTTCAATTCAGTAATCTCTACCTGTTAGTTTAGGGAGAATCACCTTTTCCACAATGGTAGGTAACAGTGCAACATCTACATCATCTTTTTCTTGCTCTCGCTCTTCACAACCGTAAAACAGCAAAGATTCAAACCACAGCATATTCTCAAAGTCACGACATTTTGCCTAGAAAATAGTTAAAAGGTTACCCAAACGTTTAAAATAGTGGCTATTTCTGCTTCCAGTCATGAAAAGAGTAACAGGAACTGGATTTAGCCTTCAGTCATAAACTAAAAACTGGACAAATATATGAAACATCTATTTTCAGACAATGGACCACAGGCAGTATAGGACTATGACCCCTGAAAGAACGGAATCAAATGAGGTGAGCTCCTGGTCAGAAGAGGAGATCAGGGTAGGCAACTGCAAGCAGAGCAGTCCTGCTGAGTTAGTAGACAATCTAAGCTCAGGAAGGCTGGAACGCTAGAAGCTGTGGGGCAGAGGAAGGAGCTACACAGAAGGAGAGCTCCCAGATGCACACGAGTGTCCCCGAGTCTCTG
This sequence comes from Globicephala melas, assembly GCF_963455315.2. Lineage (NCBI taxonomy): Eukaryota > Metazoa > Chordata > Mammalia > Artiodactyla > Delphinidae > Globicephala > Globicephala melas. The sequence continues at coordinate 12,217,984 of NC_083317.1, read as the reverse complement.
CTGGACACTGAGAAACACATGGACAGGGTGGGACTCCACAAGGTCTGGCAAAGAGCAATCAGGAGCTGGGAGCTGAATGGTTCCCAGAGCTTAGATTTCTTTCCTCTTGTTTTCAGGGCTTCAACCTCAGTCTTCTTTTCGTTACAGTTCACATATTCAACCCAGCCCATCTCATTCATGCCCACGGCTCCATCCATATGTTGGTAACTTCCAAAACCGTATCATAAGCATGACCACTACATGTAAACAGACAATTTGAGTTTCCTCCCTTACGTAACAGGCAAAGAGGTCCTATTGATTCCACCTCTTAAATCTATCAGTTTATCTCATCCTCCTGATTTCCATCACCACTGACTTAGTTCAGGGTCCCATTTCACATCTTCCTCATTGAGCTTTCCCATGATGTTCTGTTTTTCTGGAATCAAAGAACCAAGTTCTTATTCATTCATGTTCGTATCTCAGCGTCACTACATGTAATTTTAGTTGACTGAGAAAGACACTGTATAAAAATCGAAAAGCAAGAGGCAGTTCTCTTGAGAAGGGACAGAACATAAAAGGAAAGATCGTAAGATTATGCCCAGTGATAATGTGTCAATTATAGCCCTGTGGGTGACCTATCTCCCCTGAAAAACACTTTGCTGAGGCTTACATCTCTAGCTTTGAGGTTACAAGTGCCCAAGGCATCATGGTATATTGCTTTTTTTTTTCCTTTTAGAAGAAAGTGTTGCTTTCTTTTAAAATTAATTAATTAAATGTACGGCTGCACTGGGTCTTGCTGTGCGCGGGCTTTCTCTAGTTGCAGCAAGTGCGGGCTACTCTTCATTGTGGTGCGTGGGCTTCTCATTGTGGTGGCTTCTCTTGTAGCGAAGCATGAGCTCTAGGTGCGCGGGCTTCAGTAGTTGTGGCTTGCGAGCTCTAGAGCTCAGGCTCAGCAGTTGTGGCACATGGGCTTAGTAGCTCCATGGCATGTGGGATCTTCCCGGACCAGGGCTCGAACCCATGTCCTCCGCATTGGCAGATGGATTCTTAACCACTGTGCCACCAGGCAAGTCCAGTATATTGCTTTTCAACAGTGATAGAAGCCACTCACCTCAAGAGGAGTCCAAGTGAGAAGCTGCAGCCTTATGAGGGGGTTGAACAACTTTGGCAAGCAAAGGCCGATGTAAGCATCCTTGTAGGATGTGTAGTATTTTGAACGCCATGCTTCAAACTGGGATTTAATACAATCGATTGAACAGAAACTTTCAAGGACATCTTCAAATACCTTGCTGGACTCTTTTGAAATGCGATCTAAAAACAACAACAACAAAACCCCACAGAGAATCAAAACTTAGTATGCGGTAGAAAAAACACAGTTCAAATATTTTCAGTGTTTTCTTTGTAGCTTGAGTATCAATAAGATAGGCTCATTAGCAAAGGAATAACTGTTAACTGCAACTTAAAAGAAAAGAACCAGAGGTAAGTTTAGGTTCCAAACGTCTATCATGCAAACCACAGTGCAGGTAGTCTCCGTTCTGCATAGTTCCAATATGTACTATTATCTGTCACCACAGTCTAAATAACACCTGTCCCCAAAAACTCGGTTCAAGTTTCAAGCACCATGGAAGAGTAACTGTGAGTAACTGCAGAAAGTACAAACTCTGTTATCCAGCTCTTCAGCCCACAAATCACCACGTAAATAACAGATGTGTAGTATCACTATCAGTGACCAATCATCTCTCTTCTTTCAAAGTCTGTTGGTGACTGCAATAACTGACATAGACAAGAATCAGCAATGGATGCTAGGATCTTTAAGTAAAAGGTTATTTAACGCTCCATATGACTTGGAACAGCAGACTCTTTATAACGAGGAGACCAAGTCGTGACAACCTGCTTCTCAAGATCCATGTTAACACCACTAATAGTGGGCAACCTAACATTTGCCATCTGGTATCATGCTGGTAACAGCATCTTGTGTGAAGCATTCTTGCCAAAAAAGCTTTAACCTGAATCTAATCAAGACTTAACTTCCAGTTTACAAGAAATACAGCGACTGGAAGAACAAGTGAAAACCATGAGGAAACAGACAAATTTAGAATGTAGGACGTTTTACAAGATAAGTGGCCTGGTCTCTTCAGGAAGTTAATGCCTTAAACAAATAAAGAAAGGGGTGTGTGTATGTGTATAAGGTATCATGATATTCACTAATTCTACATAAAAAGATGTAACAACCAAGTGCGATGCAGGAACCTTGTGTGGATCCAGGTTTAGAAGATACAGAGTAACAGAAACGGTCCCAGGACTTCTGGGCGGGGTGGCGGGGGGCTGTTACGGAGGAAAACTGAATGCAGACATGATACTAAAACTTCTAGGTAATTTTCGCAGGTGTGACAACAGTGTGGCAGTTAGGTAGAAAAGCATCCTTTTTTTTTTTAAAGAAGACATTAAAGATGTTAAAGTTTTTAGAGGGAAGTGCCACGATGTCCGTAAGTTAATTTCAAATGTTTCAGCAAAACACACACAAATCCAAAGCAAACTTGGCTAAACGACGGTAAGAATTGCTGAATATGGGTGACAGGTGTATATGGGTGATCACTGTGCTATTCCTTCCAGTTTTCCGTATGTTTGGAAATGTTCACTGTAAAAAGAGTGGGAAAAAAAAATAAGCTTATCCAACTAAGTTCCAAAGGGCTCGCAGTCACTACAATTCCAAATAATCACAGCCAGTGGTGGGAAATAAAGACTTTTACTAGGGGATCCTTCTGGAAAGGTCTTCATGTAACAGAACTAACTATTCCTCTTGACTGAATTATTCGGGGCTCCCAAAATCAGGAATTCCCTTCAGGGCTGAATGCCCTACTGCCAACCTTTACCTTTCTAGACCAGACAGGCTGCATTAGGGCTGCCCCTGGGATCTGAAACATTTTCTTGTCACTTTTAAAATTCTGTGATTCAAAGAGTGATATCATTTATAATGCAAGTACTAGATGAACCCCACAACAAAGTGTTACCCCTAATTTTGAGAACTCCTCAATAAAAATGGGTGCGAGTTTTAATAATTAAACCAGAGTGCCTAGTTCTAAAGCAGAGGCCACAAAACTTCAAATTATTTCATGGTAGAAACCACAGCCAAGGAGAAAGCACACTGACAGTGAATCTCATTTCCAAATAAATGTCTAACCTTTTTCCAGATTGAAATTTGTAATATCTGTAGATGTTTCTTCGTCATCACTGGACAGGCCTTCAAGGTGATCTGCCATCTTACCGGTTTGCTCTCTGGCTTGTCTACGACGAGTCCTAAATAACAAATATCAAGTTCCCAAACCAGATAAAAGAGACTCCTCCCTTCACAAACAAACCAACAGCAAGCGTCTGTAGAATTACCTTCTCGCCTCCCGTTCTGCAATCCGCCGTTTTGCGTGCTCTTGATACAGTGCCCGATCTCGTCCAAAGGAATCAAGATTTGGTGCCATCAGAGCTTTATCTGTAAAACAACGATGGTTAAAATTAAAAGCCTTCCTTCAGCAATCTTGAGGAAAGAGTTTGCACAGAATAAGCCATAATGATAGACTGGTTTCTAATCTCAACAGCAGGATTCTGCAGTAACCGATAAACTGGATAGTTTTCTAGTTTAGAGCAAATCTCAGTATTAATCTGTGTTCCCACGAAAAGGAAGAGAAAAATAAATGGAGAGTTCAACAACACTACACAAATGCAAATGGGCTTAATCCCTGTTCTTATGTCTAAGTAACAGAACTAGTTTATGCTATCATGATGACCAAATAAATTAAAAATCTAAATTACTTGTGTAAAGGGAAAAATAATACATTACTTTTTTAAGGACGAACTTAGGCATCACATGTTGAATGATATGACAGCAGAGACACAAGTAGGAAGGATGAAAAAACAGCTTTGTTGCAGGAGTTTAATCATTTATTCTATTTCATTCTAATTTTTCTTTGTAGAAATTTATTCTCTATTACTATTTTAAGAACAAGGGCAGAATCAACATATAGACTGAAAATCATATCTGATAGGACCAAGTTGTGCTTTCTCAAACCCTACTTTCAAAGCACAATTCCCTTATTTCTTTTTTCCCCTATTTTCCATCTCTCTTTTTTTAATTTCTAGGGCAATTTTCTAGCTTTAGCTTTCAACCTTCCTATTTAAATTTATATTTCACTTACCACGTGTTTAGTTTCTGAGATACAGCTATTCTTCTTAGAACATTCCTTTTCTATAGCATCCTCTACTTGTGCTACGCGTAGGATCCCTTCCAACATCTCCCTGAGGACAGCAATTATGTTTTAAATTTTCTCCCGTCACCTGCATTGTCTTTGTTTCCTCAGTCCCTTTGGTTCTAACTGCTTGTGTTGATCACCATGATCATTAACTACCTCCTACGTAAGAATGAGACTGGAAGTTTTGTGGATGTAGGTGGGAGCTGTCTAGCAGGGGCATCTCCATCAGATCCCGGGTACAAGTCAACTTTCTGTTGGGGCCCCCAGATGTTATAGTCTTTTCTCTGGACCCACTCTCTTTCTCCAGAGAAGAATCTTCGAATCTCTTGCCTAGGGTAGAAGGAAGAGTGGGGCAAACATCTGTCTGTGACGCTTCCTCATGTCTACACTTAAGTTCTACGCTATGGAGATATTCTGTATTACATGGGATAGTAACGAGAAGCACAAAACCCAAAGGGTGGTGGCGGGGGAGGGGGAGATCACGTGCAAAATGAAAGACGTCAATTTAAGGCTTTTCCATAGTTTTTTTCCTGATATCAAAGATGTGTCACTGATAGCAACAACAGGAAAAATAAAACCAAAAATGAGCTGGTATCCACTTCGGTGTATCCTAACTATCCTAGATCCTACTACTTTTAAAAGTTGACTCTTTTACTGAATTTTTCATTCATATTCCAAAATAGCTTGGATATTAGGAAGTATGTTCCAGAGTTCAAATTACAAAAAAAGATCAGTAAACAAAATGCCCCAGCTCTACCTCAACTGGAACTCCACTACACACCATAGATGAATTGGCTAAAAAGTCCCAAACTACAGAAATGATTCCTGCCTCTTTAAGAGCTACCCTTCATTAAAGAAATATTTTAAAGAAAATTCTCTACTATAATAAATACTTAAAATGTTATTATATTTACAGATTTTGTAAAATATATATTGAGGGAGATATAAGAGAGTAGATGACTCGAGAGATAGCCTCCCTCACTTCGGTCAGAATTATATGCAGTAACTGTGATAAGTGTTTACAAATCTAAACAAATGAATTTCTGGCTGTATTTTTGTTTCTTTAAAAAAAGATCAGAAAAAGAATCGATACTTCAGTACCCCATGCAATTTTTCTCAAATGTTTGGCAATTAATGAATACTCCCTCTAGGAAAATACTTTTCACTTTCTCATTACCTTTCACTTCTTTGCAGCTATCAATCTAATTAACATCCATCATTCAACGCTTACTTCAAATTCCATATCAGTAAATACCTCCAAATTGTAAAGAACAGATTATAGGCAGGAAAAAGCATTTGATGAAATGCAGGGCTCACCCAACCGTTTAACTTAAAAGGAAATTACTTCCCATCATAGGTACAATGATTACCTGTGATTTGCCCCAGAAATCTGGTTCTGTCTGGATCAAAAGTGATTTGGGCGGGATGCATTAGTTATTTAGGTGCCCCAGATGGCACTAATCCAATTTAAACGTGTACGGCAAAAACAGAAGGTCAAAGCCATTCATGTGGCTTACATCTGAGTCTGACTCATCTGACGGCCATGTTACCACCTCTTTACGATGCTCCAAAGCCCATCCAGCACACAGGAGAATGCTTCCTCAGGGATTCAAGGTCTCTCTAATTTAGAGGACACGCTATATGACAAAGCATTGTTTTCAGAAAGAATAACAGGGCCCTCTGCACTTGGAACACCTGGGGTGGTTGTTTAATATGCAGATTACTGGACACCATCCAAGACCTGGCAAGAATCTCTGGGGACAGGACCAAGAAATCCGCATTTTAAATTAACATCATGGGTAATTCTGATGTACACTTCCACTTAAGAACTGCTGACATAGGGACCGAAGAGATGACAAAAGAAGCCATGAGAAATCCAACGTAGGAAAATTCCTATTACAGCACCCAAGAATATAAGAGGGCAATGAAAAAGCAGAATTAAAATGTTTAAAACGTCTGGTTAAAGAATTTCAGCTCAACTATTTAAGAAGAGGTTTCCAATTAATTTTGGTTTTCCATAACACATATCATAATGAAAGGAATATAAATTAAATCTCCAAATTTTTACACTAAAATTTCAAAAAGTGTAGGCACCAACTGACTTACTAAAAAAAAACCCCACTATATGAGGCAAACTAGAAAATACAAAAAAATTTTAAATACAAAACATTTTGCTTTATCTAAGGGGTGAAGCTCAAAACTCCCCTCATCTTGGAGTTGTACCATTTGTTATGTAATAAAGCCCCCTCTCCCATATAGAATTTCCCAGCCCCTAACTCAAAACCTTTGTTGTGATCAACAACAGCGTTTGTATTGGTGTTAAAATGGGGGGAAAATCAGTTAGGGCCAAATAGGTACTGGTTTTAAGATAAAATACTGATGATGTCTTTACTATAAAGAATGAAAGAATGCCCAAAGAAGAATAAGATCGATAGAATATTAGTACATGATTTGAGTTCCTTCGCAAAGCTATATTTTCTTAAACACAATCCAAGCACATGCTAATTTTAGATCTACCTGACACAAGAGCAAGGAAATTTGTTTCTTTAAAAAGAAAAAATGCTCTGAGACGTCTAATTTTCAATTAGGATGCACTAAGTAAACAAGGTTGTTTAATGAATAATAAAAACCTTCAAGATGGACTGACTTGAATGGCTTGAAAACTCCGAAGATTCATCTTTAATATCATCTTGTCGTCTTTGGACAAGGCGGGAAGCTCGCTGTTTGTACAGCTGATGTATTGCTGATTCAAGTTCATTAATCAGTGGCACCTGTAAAAATACAACACACTCCGTAACACCAAACTCCTCAGCTGCTTATATATTTGAGGGTTCCATATTATTTCCGGATTTCTGAAAAAGTACCCTCTGGACAGAATAATCATGAACTCTCAATGAAACACAAATAGTAATTCAGTTTTATGATTTCTGGGAAACACCACTTCTTCTTTTATTCCGTATATGGAGCTATAATGTCCAGTGCCTAGTTATTGGAGCAAAAGTTTGGTTAGGTTAAACACTTTAACATTAGTAAAGAGAGTGAGTAAAGAATTGTCAGAAATTTTAGTGCTTCTTTTAGAATAAAGTACTTGAAAGTCCTTTTTAAAAGTCCATTTTTAACTTTCTAGCAGCATGATCTCCCTTGCCAATTTCTGTAGTCTAAAATAAACCGTTATTGCCTTGTAATACCAGAAGATGCAACGGCACCTTTGTGGCTTTATTACACATTTCAAACGTGTACTGCATTCATTTACATTAATACGGTGAATAAAATTTCTAGCTATCACTAACCTGTCTAAAATCAATCTATCTAAAACTCAGAAAGTTCTTCTCTTCCTATCCAATGTTTAAATTTCTCCATATTTGTAAGTAAAATAATAAAATTCTTTGCATAAATTGTCAGTTTACAAAGTCAACAAATTCTTCCAGGTTAATAGCCACAGCTAAGCATTCACTTGGTTCATATGGAATACAAAAAGCTTACGGAATGACACCTAACTTAAAAGGAAAAACCAGAAAATGTTCTCTTTATAAATACCTATGCTATAACCAAATGCTATGAAACTCTCACAAACGCTGACAACCACTACACATACCTGAGGAAACCAGAAATTCTAGTTTCCTGATGGTTAGTGCAAATGAAAAAACACATTAGAGTTTGGGAACACTGGCACCAAGTGTTATAGCAGCGTCCTGAACTGAACAGACTGTAAATGGAAAATAAAAAAAGGCAGGTGGAATACAAAGATGTCTGTAATAAAAGCAGTTTTATACACTTGCATGATCCCATTGCAAAAGCAGCCAATGTTCACAGAAAGGTCAAACTGATGGAGTTATTTTATTCTTTAATATGCCACACCATGGGCAACAATGTCCCCAAATCTGCACTGATTCATCTTGGTGATATGAGCTGAGCCCACAGACTCTAAAATTAACTAGAATCGATTTTTGAAGCAATTACTGTCATATTATTGTGACTTACACTTACCTACCCCCTCATTTTTTCAAACTGTGCAGGACTAAAGACAAATGTACCTATGCATTCCTTTAGTCCTGGAGATTATTAACACTCCTCTACTATAAGAGCTGCACGCCTGAGGTTGCATCAGACAGAACCTTAATTACTCAATTTATAGTTAAAATTCCAATAACGTGATTTTCCTGTTTAGGTAATTAAAATGCCTTTTAACAAAGCCCAGAGAAAATTCTACTGAGAATAAAAGCCCTAAAACACATTTTCGGCTCTCATTCATGTTTCTTAACAATACTAATTTATCTCAAGAGTGCACCATGACAATTTCTTTACCCTCTCCAAACTGGAAATTGTTATTGACTATCATTATTTCAAGGCCAAATTTAAGACAAAGAACACAGAAGGAAGATGACTGCAGAAAAACAAAACAATGTAAAGTTAAAATAATCTGCAAAATAATTAAAAATCTAAGTTCAAAACCACTTGAACTTTTATAACAAAAGAGAAAAAAACAAGAGTGTTTCTATTTTGATGGTCTTACCCTGAAACAATATTTTTATAGTATAACTGGAATGAATATTCAAATCTATCCAATTATTCCTCAGTATTTCCAAAATGACAACTTATGACATTATTAACTCAGCAGCAGACTCAATAAAATCAAATGCATATGAAACTGTCAAAATGAAATACTCATCTTTAAAAGGGAATTATCTACTTCTCTTTTAATTAAACTGTAGTCACTATATAATAGATACGTTTAAGATCTGCTCCATAAACATTTATCTAAGTGACTCTGTAAAAACCTATCAGCACAGTCTGAGGGATACTTCCCTAGGAACAGGGTAATCAAGGAGAGATAAAGTACACTAAGTGTTTTTAAAATAGTAAGCAATTGAAAACTATATGAACTAGATATTCTACTAGTCTCTTTAACTCTCAAGAATGGTACAATCTAGTTGATCATATTACTGTCGATATTTTTTAAGAGTTCAGTTTGCAATTACAAGCGTGTAAGTTTACTCAAGTAAGTTCCAAAGCAAAGACCCAGATACTTCAAGAAAAAGCTCCACGGGGACAAATCTCACTTACAAAGTATGGTTTAAGACAGAGATCCTTTTTCTAGTCACAAAAGGTTATTAGACCTGCTCTCGGCACCATGTCCCCTGGGCTCATACGGGCTTTATTAGTAGGAAGGACACAACTGCCAGGTCCGACATTTATGTCCACTTCTCTTGACTCCAGCCCCTCTGCAGTCAAACCTATGTTTCTTTCTCACCCCTGTATTTGTCACCCTAAGCCACAGATCTGCCACAAGGGATATCATAGCTTAGAATGTAGCTGCTTCTCCAGAAATCAGGTGATAAGGACAAGAACATGAATCCTTCAGAGAAGACTTGGTGGATCTGACAGACTGGCTGGAACCATTAAGATCCATTTGGAAGACACAGTTTGGCACTGTTCTTTAGCCAGCCTTTGGCCTTAAGATACTGAAGTAATCAACGGAGATAATAAAAAGTTAAAATACTGTATGCTTACCGATTCTATGCTAATTCATATGGCCAAGAATAACAGAAAATGTGCCTTCTAATCCTGTATCACTTGCAAGTTTATAGAGACAGGATATTCAAAAGCACCATGATTTTACTTTTTTTTAAAGAAAAGGCTGTGAAGTCCACAGATGCCTATAAACCAATGCATCAAACAATAACATTTATCTTAAAGAAAAATCAATTAAAAGGCTGTTTGAGAAAAGGATTCCGCGGGCAGCTAACAAAAAATGCAAACAAATGGTACAATAGGATGCAAATAATTGTGCCAACTGACTGTCATACTAAAAAAAATGAACTTGGAAGAAATGAGACCTTAACAGAAATTATGGCCAATGAATGGTTTCTGAAATGGATAAAGCACAGGCTTATTTAGATGAAAGCTATTAGCAGCAATGGCAATCAACTTTATCTAGGGTAAAAAAAAGCTAATAAAATATTACAACTTTATGCATATTTGGAATTACTTGTAGAAACAGTTTAAAGGCAAGTTTAGATCTGAACCATAAAAAAGAAAATTTCATGAGTCCCTTATATTTTAATAATTCAGGACAGGCCAATAATCTACCATTAAATTAAGGCAGGATTTGCCAAAGTCTTATTTAAATATGCTTTGAATTATCTTTTTTTGTTTTCTACAAGGCACTAGATTACCCCAAGATAGAAGGTTGTTAATGAAGTGGAGAAAATGAAGCATGACTTTTCATCACTTCTAAAGTTGAATTCAGTGGATATTTTCTGAGAAATACAGAAATCTAGACCTCCTTAATTTTGCCTTATTCAAAGAGATTAATATTTTTGCATTCTTACCTTTTCACTGAAACACTCAAGCAAGTCTTGGACATACCCTCGCATTTCTTGCAAAAATTTATACCGTTCACCAATACCCCCAGAAGACCCTTCTAATCTTTCAATAGCCCTGGTGGAGTCCACTCGGCTTTGCAGATGTTTCTCATGCTGCTGTCGATTTGTTTTGTGCAGTTCTTTCATGGAGTCCAACCTTAAGAACAGAAAAGGATAAATATAACACATTTACATCTGAAAGTCTATGCTGTCAGGACTCTTGCAATATTTATAATAATGCATTTAGTTCCACTATTAGAATATAAAAATGCTTGGAGTGGATCTTTTCATCTGTACTGCTCTTTTCCTCAAAAAAACGGCAGTTTACAGACTTCACATAAAGTTATTTGGTGGGCTAACCAAAATCTCACTGTTTTGTTTTTCCCCCCATATCTTGACTACACTTTTTCAGAGTCCAAGAGGTGCAAATTCAGAACTGTCTTCAACAAGATCACGGAGTGGTATTTTTAAAAACTTTTCGAGGCTTCCACAGAAGTAATCCAAGAAGGTAGCAGAACAAAGTATGAAGTCATCTTCTGTTTAGCTTTTGAAGACAGGCCAGTGAATCTTCTTTGCCGATATTCTGCATCTGCTACCCCAGACTACATGTTGCCTGAGGGAACGGAAAGCTAGAGGACAGGTCTTTAAGAAGTTGATCTGCCCTACCTGTCTTTAAGCTGTTTCTTTACCAAATCAATAGTAACGGGAGTCATCTCATTACTGGGAGTTTTGAAAGGGACTGTATTATCTGTTTTTTGAGATTTGGCATCGGATGATCCGTAGGCTGTGTAACTATAAGGAATGCCATAGGATGAACCGTAAGGCATTGTCTGGTAAGTGTTCTGGTAGTACATGTTCACTTCAGTGGGCTGACTTGCTTGAACCTAGAAAAGAAATGGGATGTATATTAAAACTAGTAGCTGAAACTATGAAAAGAAAAATCCCATGCCTTTAGTGTTAAACAAACAAACAAAAAAACCACTAACAATATAAACTACACACATTTTCCAAATAGTATGTAACTAAAATAAGTAATTGCAGAGCTCCTCAAAATCAGATAAAAGTAGGGCTGGATTCATTTCTAATTCCTATGCGATTACTGGATTCATTTCTAGTAACTTTCGGGAAAACAATAACGAAGTTTAGAGTTAGGGACATTAAATTGTGTCAAAACACGAGCAACAAAAAAAATTTTATGTGGTATTTCCGCTGTACTACTTACTTCTATAAAATAAATTGTTACAACTATTGAGGAAGATATTTTTCATCTACAATAAGATTTTTGCATTCCTGAGAAATCCATCTTCTACAAAATAATTTTTAAAGTCAGAAAAAAAAGAGCTCTATAGGAAAGAAACACCTTATCTATACAGTGGTTTCCAAACTTTAGGAGCAACAGAATCGCCCAGAGGACTTGTTAAACAGATGGCAGGGCCCCACCCCCAGGGTTTCTCATTCACTAGGTCTCACTCGGGAGGGTGAGAATTTGCATTTCTAACAAGCTTCCATATGATGCTGATGCTGCCGGCTGAAGGACCAGTTAGAGAAACAGTTACCTAAGAAACCAGAAATTCTTCCATCATTTGGATGGTAAAAGGCAAAATATAATATAGTTTCTTCTAACAGCTTACTGGATACATAACTTTATATAATTTTCCCTCATTATGTTACTTGAATGAATGACAAAGGATCAGTTCAATGTGCAATATGTTTTTACTTTAACAAAATAAGCTAAAATTTTTTTTAATTTCTTTTTTTTTAATTTTTGAAGTTTAATTCTTTGGTTCTTACCTGAGGGATATTAATTCCTTTTCTTATCTGCTCCTGTTCCCATCGGCTGAGCTCTTCATCTTGTTCTCCAGTTACTAAAGCATCATCATCACTCCCCTCAATACCTATAGCCATAAGCAGCGAAGTAAATAATTCCAAAAAAACAGTGAGGGAAGAGATGCTACCATGATATTTCACAAAAATCAAGCAAAACTACTGGCATTAACTCAATCTTACTGAAGTTAAAATGTCTATTATGATCTCTCCCACATTTGATACTTCTGCTTTTGCTTGTTTTAACACACAGCATACCTTAAGCAAAAGGCAGTATCAATGTAACAATTAAAACCTCAGATGAGTTTCCTAACCTCTGGAAACCTAATGCCTCCTAAGAATGAAGAGCCAATTACATATATTTATGTATGTTACGTGCTTAGCACAATACTGGTCACACAGTGCTCAACAGACACTAGCTACCAAAATCATGCTACACTTTTCAAAAACTTCCAATAAGACACTTACACCCAAGCAAGAACAGTTCTCTACCATTAAACATAGTTAAGTAAGTATAGGTACTTTTTATCTGATTGTAGTATCAAATTATATTTAATAGCAATGAAACAGGCTTACTGTCCCATTAAATCAAGTTACCTATTTCCTCCGCAATTTTCTGCCTTTGTGATTTTTCTTTCACAGAAAAAACTATACGGCGTTTCTCATCATCGTCTTCATCGTCACTGGCATCATTCTCATCTTCTCTAACAAGGCGGCCTTTACCAGGCTCACTATCATGAGGAGTGAAATCTCCCAATTCCCGGGCCATCTGACGCTTTTTCCTTGCAGCGTGTATAAAAGCTGCATCTGGAATTTCTCCTGGAAACAAATGGTGAGGATTATAAACTATGCAATTATTAGGGAATAAAGTTTCTATTTTCTTGAAAATATGAAAGATAAGTGAATCTCATCAAGACAACCTTGTCACAGTGATGTTCTAATGTTATCTGCTGGCATCCCCGGCCCCCTTCCCAAACTGTGCCTGCAAAACAACTGATTTATTTTTAGTTTAGTGTAAATGAAAGTAAAAGTCGCTAGGGAAACTAAGAAATATGTATAATGGCAATATGTACAGGAAGGGGGGGAAGGGAAAATCCACCAAAGCAGTTTTATTTTAATGGTATATTTTTTCATTTTTAAGAAGTAAACGAAAGCAATAAAATCACATTTATTACTAAACCAGAAAACAAATAAAAACAAAAAAGGTATCTACAATCTTACACCCTAAAAAACACTATTAGATTTATAGTATATTTCTCTTGCAAATAGTTTTCAGTTGACCTGTAAGCACACTGAATATATAATTCTGTATCTAATTTTTTCTTCATATTAAAACATAAGCTTTTTCCCATGTTGTTTTGCATAAACATAATTTTTAGTGGTTTACAACATTCACTCAATAAAGCATAATCTACTACATAATCAAATTAATTGACATTTTCACCTACAGTAAAAATTAATGCCTTGCTACTCTTCAAATTGTTATTTAAACAACTATATAATATCCCATCATGTAAATGCACCTTAACTTACTAAGCCATTCCTCTCCTGCTAGACATTTTCTAAATGTTGCTCATTGCAAATAACGTTGCAATAAAAACATTATTTCCTTGGATAAATTTCTCGCTATGGAACTACAGGGTCAAAGACTAAGAACATTTGAAATCTACTGATTCATACTGTCCAACTGCTTCCCATATAGACTGTACCAATTAGAATGCTACTAGAACTATATACATAACTTTTCACAACTTTACAAACCCAGAGTAAGAATTTTATTTTTTTTAAATTTATTATTATTTTTTGGCCTACCTGCACAGCCTGTGGGATATTAGTTCCCCGACCAGGGATTGAACCCCGGCCCACAGCAGTGAAAGCACTAGGGAATTCCCACAGAATAAGTATTTTTAGATTTTATAATGAATTAAATGGTTACTCTTCATAATTTAAATTTGGCTACTAAGCAATTTATTTATTCAAAAGCTGATTAGCCAGTGAATATATCTACAAATTATTTCCATAAAAAAGTTAAAGAAAAAAAGTGTGAACATAAAACTAGCAGCAATTTTGCCTTTGGTAGCAGTTCTTAAAAATGTTAAAATCTTAATCTGAAATACATAAAAAAAGGACTTTAGTACCATTTACTTGAAGCCCTACATTTGCTTTGATAATAAAACTGCCTGTCTGAGAATGAACTTGGAAAGTTGCGAAGTTTCTCGTTTTCTTACTTTCTGTATTTGCAAAATGAAACAACCTGGCTTCAAAGAGGGATGTCATAAGAAACACCACTTTGCTAACTCCTTCCTAACGACCATCTTTACAGACAGCTCATTCTTGAGGGCTTACTTCAGTTCTAAGGAGAATTTGCAAGTACACACCTGGACGGAGAACATTCAAAGAAGATAAAGCATTTGAAAAGGCTCCGGCAGCCTTTGGCTTTTCTTCCTCCTTCTCGCTTTCCATATCCATTTCATCTTCCCCGTGTTCACTGATGATAACTCCATCTTCTTGACTGGTGTCCTTAACATGACCTGTTTTGTCCAAAGGAGGTTCGCCTACATTTTTGAAAAAAGTAATAAAATATATCTAAAACAAGATCCATAAATTAAGGAGTCACTTCTAATGCAACTATGGGCTCAATTCATTAAAGCTTGAACTATTTTAATTGTTTATAAAAAACTAAAACCACTGATGTGTGAAAATGAATAAATCACAATAAACACAATTGGGAGGTAACAACAATACAGGGGACGCAGGGATGCATGAGGCCTGCCCAATCGCTACCTTTAATTTTTTTTTTTTTTTTTTTTTTTGCGGTACGCGGGTCTCTCACTGTTGTGGCCTCTCCCGTTGTGGAGCACAGGCTCCAGACGCGCAGGCTCAGCGGCCATGGCTGACGGGGCCCAGCCACTCCGCGGCACGTGGGATCCTCCCGGACCGGGGCACGAACCCGGGTCCCCTGCATCGGCAGGCAGACTCTCAACCACTGCGCCACCAGGGAAGCTCGCTACCTTTAATTTTATCAAAATTTTACTAGTTTATCAACTAACTGTTTCTCCCTCTAAACTCTCATAGGTAACTGTTCAAACCTCTTGGAAGCATTATTTCACTTTACATGTCAGTATTTCGTTAAACTCTAAGCCCACTTGAGGCAGCTTTCTATCAAGAACAAAGATTACAGACCAGAAAAACCTCTCTGTAATGAACACTTTACGGGGTATCATCTTAGTTCACAGCCATTTGTCACCCATCATCTGAAGGGTCGAGACCCAAAAGTCACATTTACACTGTGTAAGCCCCTGACCCCATTGCCATGAATGAACGTTTAAGAGTGGATGTGTGACTAAACTTGATTTTTCTGGCAATCTGGAATTGGGACACAGAGACAAGTCAGAGACTAGGTGGCACTAAAAACCACATGCAAACTAGGAAGGGAGTTGTGGAGTAGCCGTACTTGGCCACGTGGACAGAGGAGAGAGCTCTCTAGTTCTCAGGCCATTCCCGAGGCCAGTTTCAAGACTGTTACAGTGGTTTACTTCACACCAAACGGTTTACTTTACTTATAACTAAATAGTCCTATTACACCCTTCCCAGGCAAAGCTCAGAAAATCAGTGTTTTTCACCTTGAAGTACTGAACCTGGCAATGCACACAAGAGGCACCATGAATATAATGGAAGAGTAAAACAAAAGTTCATTCTAAATATGAAAGATAAACTTCTGTTGTTTCCCTAGCATGCTCCCCTCCCTCCCCAAAACTGCTTCAAAAGTTCTTAGTTCTTCTCAAACCATATTCTACTTCCCTAAAGAAGAGTGCTGGGGATAATGACTCCCCCCACCCTTTAGCTTTACTGAGAAGATTTAGGTCATTCTGCTTTAAGGCTCTTTAGTTATTTAAATTTACCATCCTACCTCGTTAGCCACAGACTCCCTCTGAAGTGACTTCTAAGGCTATGAGATTTTAAAACTCAGTTTAATCAGATGTATAAAGATAGATATAGTCAAGAACTACCCATTTCCTTCTGCTCTCAATCTACACTACATCAATGGCTTTTATAGACAAAACAGAACTACAAGAAGGTTTACTAGATCAGATATGCCCAGATAAAGATTTCTGCAGACTTCAAAAGACTCAGTGTTTCAATAAGTTGATAAGTATTTGCTTGTGATTGAGCAAATACAAGTCCAAAACATGGCTGACAGGTGAATTTTTGTGACTTGGTCATATATTATCCTTTCAGACAGCTTTATAAAAAGAGACGCTAACTAACCTTCTCTAGGCTCCTCTTGTGCCTCAATTTCTTTGACTGCTACTTTCAGAAACTTGCTGTCACAAATATTCTCTCTACTTTGAATGATTTTTTTTTAGGTTTGCAGCTGTTTTATTTATAAGTATACATTTAACACAAGGAAATAAACACTGATATATGGAAGTATAGTTAATAGTAGTGTAGCTATGTATCATTCGGATGATTACATGATTTTAAACAACAAACTACACTGAAAAATTAATGCGATAAAATTCTTGGTCATAATATTATTAAGAATATATAAACCGAAATTATGATTGCTCCAAATTTGAAAATGGAAGTGAACTCACTTGGACAGAGTCAGAGTTTAACATAATCTGAAAGGAGGTGGGGGTCAGGCTCTCCCTCTCCTTTCTTCTGTCTACAAAGACACACAGGCTTCTCTTTAGCAAAAGAACTTCTACTTGATCCCAATTGTTTCTCTACCGTCCTTTCCTTCTCCCTCTGCCAAACTTCCCAAAGCAGCAGTGCAGACCTGCTACCCACCCCTTCCTCACCAATTTGCATGCCTCAACCCTGGCAAACAGCCTTTGATTTCTCCCATTCCAAGCTCACCAACTAACCCAAAGGCTGCAGCCACAGCTAATTCATACAGTATCACTGAGCAATTTAGTAAAAGATGTTCCTTCCTCCAAACAGGCACAGAGCTTGGCAAGTAAACTAGCCTCTTTTGCCAGATGCCCTCCTCCGGAAAAGAACACAGCAACCCTGCCAATAGCCCTTCCTCAGCCCTTACTTTTCCTGACCTTTCTGATACTATTTCACACAACTGACAGTCATCATCTTGAAACTTTCCTATCTTTTCTCCTTTGGACTTTATGATTCTTTTTCGCTCTTCAGTAAACCCTCTTCTCTATGTGTATGCTTATTACAGGTAGAAGTCTTTGGTCCTCAGGAATTTTTCCTTTATGCTACTCCCTCATCAACTCCATTTACTCTGGTTTTAATGATCACCTCAATGAGCACCATATCTAAACCTACATCTCCAAATCTTCACTGGCCATTTCCACTCAAATTCAAGTTTAAAGGTAAACTCATCATTTTAGGAATATCACAAAAGTAGACTGATACTACCCTTGTTTTCAAGTTAATGCACCTCCGCCTGTCTAAGGAGGGCTGGGGTAGGAAAAGCCCGGGATTGTGATTTGATGAATGAGAAGAGCTACAGAGCGCCATCACTTCAGAGATGACGACCTATGTAACACAGAGGCTCCACCTTTGGGGAGGACATTAATTGAGTTATTGGGTGAGTAGGAAATCCGTTATATGAAAGTAGAAGATAGAAGAGGTCACAGAAGGTGGCTTCAAAAACCTTGTACTTGCTTCAATTTCTTAACCCAACAGTAAATGGTCCTTTCTCAGTTCTCACTTTTCCTGACCTTCCTTGCTCGATTTCATCGTACACAGTTGGTTCTCAAGAGATCTGGAAAATATGAAGCAGCTTCCTAGAGTCAAAAATAATCAGTTCCCCTAAAAACCCTCCTCCCTCCTCCTCCCACCTGCATTCCCTATTTCTGTATATCATACATAATTATTATCTCAGTCACCTGGCACAAAAGCTCAAATCTGACTATTTCTTTTAAATCCAATAGCTGACTCATACTTTAGGTCTACCAATTCTTCCCTTGCAATACTTCTCAAATCATCTTTTACTAGTTCTTTACCCACACCCACAGCAAACATTTTTAACTCATCCACAATTTCCCACTGAGTCAGGAAAAGCCTCCGTCTTGCTCAGCTGAGACCTTTTTAAACCCACTACTAATGGATTAAAGCTGGCCCTTGCATTTCAACTGCTTTAAGCCTCCAATCTCTCCCTGTGCCAATCCATGCTGCATGCTAACACCAGGTTAAGATTTCAAAAGGCATTCATCATGTCGGCATCTTGCAGGCCGCTGAAACAGCAACCCTAAATCCCTTACTAGATAGTAAACATCCTTCACATTCAGTCAGCAACGTACCTTTCACCCTAAACCTCCGCTTCCTCCACAAATCGTCTACTTTGGCCTGTCAGGCATACTTGCTCTTTTCCAAAACAGCCTAGGTCACATTAATCTTTAATATCCCCATACCTCCCCTAGCCTTTGGTATTTAAATTATCAAAAAGCCGGCTTCAAATTCCACTTTATCTAGGAAGCATTCCTTCACCCACCTCTAAAAAAAAATGTAGTTAAACTTCACCGGACACTTTGCCAAATACTGAGTCCAGTTATACATTTAAGTGATGCTGTCTCCAAAATAAGATCGCAAATTTGAGATATAAGGACATACTTTTCCACATTAAGCATATAGCGGAGAACTGGGAAATAATAATTCTACCTTTAATTCCATAAAATAAAAATATTTCCCTAAAGCACTTGCAGTGAGAATAACTCATATTAGCATATGATAATGGAACCACTTTCCTAAGGACAAATAACTGCTTAAAAATTTTAACTTAGATTGTGAGAGGACATGAGAGATGTCTGTACAACGCAGGCAGGGGCCACACACTGAGGAGTCTTCATCTGTGTAGCTGATGAGGCTGCTGAATGGGAGTATTGTCAACATTAGACTTAGGGCATTCCTAAAAGTTCTCTAAGAATTAAACCAACTGTGTAAATAACACCAAAGGAATCGAAAGCTTGTCTCTACAAAATACAAGTACGGGAATTTGCACAGTACTCCTTCAAATAGGAATAAACCTGTATCTCAGGTTTAAGTGCGAAACCTCCCTTCTCTGTTCAACAGCAATTGGAACACTAGTAGGAAAATTGGGAGACAATTTAGTCATTGCAGCAGAAACATTCCTGTGGCAACAGTTCTGTCTTTTTAAAAAATGCATTTACAATGCAATTGTCTTATAATTAAACAAAAGAACTGTATCGTTACTCAATTTGTACCCCTGACAATGACAAAGTCAACTGAACAAGTTCACTATATATACCAAATCCATTCAAACCCTGTGAGAAACAGTTTCATTTTGTCATTTCAAAAGAATCATATTCGTTTGGTACTTACTGTCAGCTGATGAGTTGATTTCTGTCTTAATCTTCGATTTTTCAAGATCTTCTTTATATTCTTTCTTAAGCAATTTTACTATCTTTTTGCTATAACTTGATTTCTTCACTTTGAAAACTTCTTCACTTTCTTAAAAAAAGAAATTAAACGAAGTCTGTAGTAACCATTTTCAGACAGTGTTTTCCATTCTAACTTGCAAATTCTTCCAAATACATACTCATACACGCCAAATCATTACATAACTTGAAATTATTTCAAATCTGTAATAGGTTCTCAAAAACTGAGTCAACTTCATAGGTTAATCTGGAATAATGCCAATTTGAGACTTTTTAAAAGGCAAAACACATGTAACTGCAAAAAATTGTCCTGTGTCCTACTGTCTTCCTTGAATCATCTATTGCAGGAGGAAGAAAAAGTCATCGAAAAAGCACCTGATTATCATATGATTAAGGTATCCGAAACAAAACATCCAAAATCAAAAGGTGCTAGTTTACAGAGCTGTCAAATCCGAGTAACTCTATATTCATCACAAACTGACATACTGTTATTTCAAGACTAAGCTGAGAGCTAATCACTTTTCAAAAATAAGTTTTGATGACGTATCCATCATCCTTGATTTGAAAACTTTAAAAGTCAAACGCACTTTGCCAAATTGTCCCTGTATCATTAAAAACAAAAATGTGGCTGTACTCCTCTCAAACTTAAGATAAAAAACAACAGGAAAGCCAAAGAGAAACTGCCTATTACTGGAAACAAGAAAGCATCCCGCACCGAGATGCTTCATAACATGGACTTAACTGGGTTATATAAACACACACTCAACAATTCGGGAGGTAAAACGGTTTAAGATTTAAGGCTCATTTACGATCAGAAATCTAAATCCACTGCAGCCTGGCCCCTCACACCAGACTGGATAAACTGCCCTGAAATACCATTACACTGTCTTTCTTCATTGTCCAAATGTCAATGCGAGGAAGGCCGCACATCTGTACCCCTGTTTACTTTTATGGGTAAACTGAGGCTCCGCGATCGCAAGGGACTGGCCCCAGGTGACTCAGAACCAGAGCTTCAACTCCGGGCGTCTGTTCCCAGACCGAGTACTCCTTACACACCCGGCCTTCCCGATCAAGGATGTCTAACCAGGACGAGAACGGCAAAAGGGGTGGGCACGGTGACCTACAGAGGGCTCAGAGAACGTGCCAAGAGCAGTATGGGGACCTGACTCGAGTTCTCCCTAAAACACACCCGCCAGTTAAAAGAAGCAGGACAGGGAACACTGAATTTCCACTTGAAAAACTCAGAATGACTGATCTGAGATCCAGGAATAGGAGATGCACGGGAGGACGATGAGAAGGAGGCGGTAGTTAAGAAAAGGCTGGTGGCGGCGCGGGAACACGTCCCCAGCCAGAGCAGAAGGCCGGAGGCGGGGACAGTGTGCAGCGGGTCGGGCGGGAAGGGGCTCCGTTGCCGGGGGCTGAGGCTGGGAGCCCAGGGAATGCGGGGACTCGAGGTGGATGCGCGGGGTAGGGATGTCGGGATCTGGGAGGTCGAAGCGCGAAGGTTACCTTCGTCCTCATCCTGGAAGCTGAGCAGGCTGGCCCGGGGCACCTCTTTGTTCTCTCGTGGCCTCTTGCGCGGCTTCAGCCCGTTGCCGGGCTCCGCGCCTCCCGGGAAGCAGCCCCCGGCTTCAATCCCGGGGCCCGAGGTCAGCGCGGAAGGCGGAGGCAGCCCCGGGCCCAGCAGCGGCTCCCCCCCGGGGGCCCTGTCGCCGCCGCCGGGGCCCGGCTCTTCGCCGGTGCCCGGCGGCGGCAGCAACGGCGGCGGCTCCTGCTCCTCATCGCGTTCTCGCTCCTCCTCCTCCGAGTCATTCCGCTTACGCACGTTCACTCGCCGGGCCTTTCGGAACATTCTCGCGGCCCGCACGTCTGTCTCCCACCGGCACTCACACCGCGGCCCCGGCAGCGCAGAACTCGCGAAGGCGCACGCGCGCTCCCCCCAAGCTTCAGCCGAGTCGCGTCTTCCCTCCAGCGACAGTGCACCCCTGAGCGCGCTTGCGCTCCCGCTCTCAGTACTTGGGGAGAACTCCGCGCCTCTCGCGAGAACATCAGCTGTTTGCACTGTCCTCTGTCGGCGTGGAGGATTATCGGCATGGAACTCTGAGACTTCGGTGCTATCCGACGGGTCACAAAGAGGATCATAGAGATTAGAGGACAGAGTAAACCCTGCTGTCCCTCAGCCCAGGGAGCTGCAGTGCGCCTTCTGCACTTACGTAGTCACGCGAGGAAACCTCCCGCCAAGCGCAGGGAGGGGCAAATAGAGAAGGAGGAGGAGGGGAGGGAGGAGGGGAGGGAGGAGGGGAGGGAGGAGGGGAGGGAGGAGGGGAGGGAGGAGGGGAGGGAGGAGGGGAGGGAGGAGGGGAGGGAGGAGGGGCGGAGCCAGGTTTGGCGAGGGAAAGTGCAATCCAGCGGGTAGGATGTTACTCTCGAGACTGCATTGAGGTGTGGTATGATAATTATAACTAACTCTACTGAGTAGCACTTCGTATTTCTACAGCTTTATGGCTATCGAGCACTTTCAAAAACACTGAATCTCATTTAGGATAAAATGTTCCTTGGCCTGATATTTTAGCCACCTTCCCTCTGTTACAACGAAAGCAAAAGTGTTTTTGGTGTTTTCGAAAGAATGCCAGGTTTGCTAGCAGTTCCGAAACCTGGCTGATTTCAGAAACAAACGGAAGGAAAAATCGACTTGAGGGTTGGAAATGGTTGTGACACATTTCAGACTTGTGTCACATAGTAACAATCTTAACTGCCAAGGGCGGAACCGGGTATTTGACTTTGAAGTGGAACTCACCTGCTTTCTCATTGTGCCACCAAATGTAGGGCCTTGTCCTTCACTTATGTGCATATATGCGAATTTTCTTGTCTCAAAATTCAAAAGTGACAAGGGGCATTCATTCATATAGTGAAAAAAGCCCACCCATCTCTAGAAGCCTTCCAGTTCGCCGGCAATGTTAAAAGTTTCTTATGACCCTCCAGAGGTATTCTATGAACATAAAAGAAAAGATGTATATTTTATGAATTACCCTTTTTACACAATGTGCAAACAGTGCATTTTTAGTCTAACATAAATTGGAGATCAGTTCATATCTGTTCATAAAACGTTGTCTCTTCTAATACCCACCTGCATAGTGATCCACGGTTAGACTGTACCATAATCTATTTAACCAGTCCCATTAAAAAATTGGTATTACGGTTATTTCCAGTCTTGCTGTAATAATCAATGCTGCAATGAAAAGCTTCGAAAAATGGTCACTAGTAGGATGAACTAGTAGTGGAATCGCTAGATCCAAAGATGTGCGTTTGTAATTTGGCTAATTCTAAGTTCTTTATAGCAGCTGTGCCAGTCTGTACTCCTACCAAAGTGCCTACTTGCCTACACCATCCTGTCAAAATTTCACTTGAGATTTAAGTTCCAAGTTGAAAAAGATCCCAAGCTCAAAAATTTCTATATCATACACATCTGCCTCTGGTTTTCTTTGATTGGATTGAGATCTGCCCACCCATCACTCACTTTTGGAAACTGGCAAGATGATCTAGGCTGAGAGCGTCCTCTGTAACATTTTCTTCCAGTTAATAGGGAACGTTAATAACATCTAGCTTCCATTCTACTCAAATTACTCTAAGTTCTTATATTCTGGCTATTCAGCATTGATTTAAGTTCTGATTCCAACAGTGTTTCATTGGTGAAATTGAACTCCAATTCCTATCACCGAAGATTCAAATTGTGCCTGGTCAGCCTCTAGACAGCAGCTCCAGAGCCAAGAGACAGATTTGCAGTAACTTGATTAGGGTAGAGGCAACAAAGACAAGGTCCGGAGGACTTAAGGACTATGTTAATATTTTGGCTTAAAACCTCAAAAAGATCTTCCACTGTACAAGTGGCGATTGAATATGGGTAGAGAGGAGACCATTGGTAGTTTTAAAGCAAGCTAACAAATGAAAAGACAACATGTATTTATAACTTTGGCAATCTACCTATTCAGATAATTGAAGGGCAAAGTTAAACTCTTAGAAGTTATCTTGCTGCCAAAGCAAGCCAGAGGTCCTTCTAGAGGTTATAGACCCTGTGGAAATTAAATTCCTGAAACTGACTAGCTGCTTTAATTGCCTGTCATCCAGTATATTATCTGAAACTAATTATTTTATAAAATGCTCTGTGCTTTGAGTATTAAACTGACTAATTTGTTTATTGAATACAGTATGTCATCACTTTTTTTTTTTTTTTTTGGCCATGCTGCATGGCACGTGGGATCTTAGTTCCTGCACCAGGGGTTGAACCCGAGCCTCCTGCAGTGGAAGCTCAGAGTCTTAACCACTGGACCTCTAGGGAAGTCCCAAGTGTGTCATCACTATTTAATGTTGGAGTGCTTTTAGTATCTGGGAAGACAAAGACTGCTTCCTAAGAACTCTTACATCCATCATTTTGTTTGAATCAATCAGTTCAGTGCTTTTTTAAAGTTATCTTTCCAAGCAATAATTCTGATTCATTTTTTTTCCACCAAATTGTGACCTTACATGGATTAACTGGCCCATAAATTCAAACAAAAAAGGCAAACCACTTTTGTTTGTTTTGTTTGCCAACTCAGACTCTATAGTCTGGAACGATAGTTACCAAATGCAGGTCTATGAACCTGTGAAGTTTTCCCTAGGCAGCTGCCAGATGAGAAGAGTAAGAACACTCTGTTCATGTAGAGTAGCCAGATGTCCTTTCTTGGGGGGAAAAAATGGTCCTTTATTCAGAGATTGTCTTTCTCTTTCCATGTTAAGGTACTGAAATCTCTTTCCTTATATGAAATAATGATGATAGTATATGGTAGTGTGTTTGTTTGTTTGTTTTTCTGCGGTACGCGGGCCTCTCACTGCCGTGGACTCTCCCACCGCGGAGCACGGGCTTCGGACGCGCAGGCTCAGCGACCATGGCTCACGGGACCAGCCGCTCCGCAGCATGTGGGATCTTCCCGGACCGGGGCATGAACCCGTGTACCCTGCATCGGCAGGCGGACTCTTAACCACTGCGCCACCAGGGAAGCCCTGTTTGTTTGTTTTTATACACTTATTTGGCAAACTAAAAGGTAGTGAAAGCTATGAGTCCTCCCAAATCATTTATTTTATGTAAGAATTTTATTTGGCAGGCAAATAAGTAGTCTAAGTAATAGTCTAATCTAATAGTCTATGAATCCCTGATCTACAGATTTTTCTTTTCTTCCTAAAACTATAACTCAATAATTCTGTTCTGGAAAAAAAAAAGCTGAAGAAATCATTTAATTATTTAATTAAATTATGTTAGCCCTTGCCTTGGCGCAGACAGCTGTGCATTAACTTAAAGTAAAATGTAAGTTTCATGGGGGAGGAGATTTTATGTTTTGTTCACTGCTAGCTTTAGGGTACCTACCATAGTGCCTGGCACACAGTAGGCAATAAATATTTGTTGACGGAATGGTACTAGACATTATCTGTGTATTTAATTAGTGATAAATGTTTTACCCTATGTTGATATAAATCAATATTTTCAACAGTTTACATCTCTTTATTCTCAAAACAAGATCACAAGACATTCGTTATAAGTTACTGGGTAGATTAGTTCTTAAAGTAGTTATAGATACCTCCCCTTCTGCCTTTGGGAACTGCCTCCTTTGGGAGGAAGGCACCCCACCCAGTGAAGGCTGGAAGACTGGTTACATTGTACTGATTAAGCAAAGGATAGGGACCTGATCCAAGGTAGGCCAATCAGGTTCTCCCAAGATTTTGCTCTTGAAACAGAGACAATGAGTCCCTGCTTGTGGCTGGACTTGCAGTGAACTCAGAAGCTGTAGGAAAGCCATCAATTACCATGTCAATTCAGGAGCTGAGAAAGCTAGTCTGTGTAGAAGGAGAGAAGGGTGAAGCAGATGTGCTAGAAAGCAGAAGAGGACAAAAAGAATAGCATATGGGATTCTTGTGCGTTTCCCGGTTCCTATTCTCAACTCTTCTTAAAGCAGGACTGCACTCCTGTCTGTGGGTTCCCTTAGATACCCCCAGAATCCTTAGAATAAATGTTTTTTGTTTTTTGCGGTACGCAGGCCTCTGACTGTTGTGGCCTCTCCCGTTGCAGAGCACAGGCTCCAGACGCGCAGGCTCAGCGGCCATGGCTCACGGGCCCAGCCGCTCCGCGGCATATGGGATCTTCCCGGACCGGGACACGAACCCGTATCCCTTGCATTGGCAGGCGGCCTCTCAACCACTGCGCCACGAGGGAAGTCCCTTAGCTTTTAATTAATGGAAATAAACTTGAACTACTTTAAGCAAACATGCACACAAACAAAACATCATCAACGACAAAACAAAACAAAACAAAAAGACAGGGCTTCCCTGGTGGCGCAGTGGTTGAGAGTCCGCCTGCCAGTGCTAAGGGATACGGGTTCGTGCCCCGGTCCGGGAAGATCCCACATGCCGCGGAGCGGCTGGGCCCGTGAGCTATGGCCGCTGAGCCTGCGCGGCCAAAGCCCGTGCTCCGCAACGGAAGAGGCTACAACAGTCAGAGGCCCGCGTACCGCAAAAAAAAAAAAGCTAAGAACACTAGGACCAAAGAGTTCTAACGAAATAAACAAGAGTTATTTTAATTTTGTAGTAATGGTAATTTTATCCAACTTAATAACTCTTCAGTTATAGCTTTTGTGCAGAGAGATTTTCTTTCTTCCTTTATTTTTCTTTTTTAAAGATATTCATAGAGGTATGCTCACTGACATTTAAGCAGTGGGTTAAAGTGAGGAAAGCTCTTTACCTTGCAAATATATAGTTGTTGTAAGTAAAGAGAGACAGGTATCTCCATCCAGAGCAGGTAAATGGTCCTCTTAAAAATGTTAGAAAATTTCTATATTCTTTGTCTCAAACTGCATTTAGCCATTGTATCTAATTCAGTAAGATTATCTTTTCAGTCAAACCATGATTATTGATGGGATCCAGATTTAAAAGTCAGACTTTTAAAAGTTAAAAAAAATTTTTTTTTGCCATATTAGTATCCCCAGTGGAAAGCCACTCAACTTTTATAAATGTATTGGCAATTCAACTGTAATGGCTATTCCTTACATTTTCTGAAATGACAGTTTCTTCAACAAAAAGAAAGAAATTTCTCTTCATCGAAATTTAGAGTAACATAAAAGTAAACGATGTTTTATTTCCTTGCATGGAAATACTGAATTTATTCAGTATTTTTAAAATACATCTTCTACTTAGACCGGGTAATTCTATTATCATCCATTCATTCAACAATACTTATTGAGCATCTGCTATGGTCTGGGCACTATGCTAGGCAATAGGAATCAATATGAACAAGGCAGATGTGTTGTTATAATGAACAAGAAAGGTGTGTTCTTTCGCCTTCTGGATCTTTAGTCAGGTGCTGAAGACAGATAATAAAACACGTAAAAAGCCAAAAATTTATTACAATTGCAGTTAATATTATGAAGTCAATAGGATATTATAATGCAAAAACCACAGATATAAAATCATAAATTTCAATTTGATTCATTTTTTTCTTTTGTGCCAATGGCCATTTAATTATTTATTTTAAAAGATTTGTTTATTATTTACTTAATTTATTTTTGGCTGAATCAGGTCTTAGTTGCGGCACGCGGGATCTTTCGTTGAGGCGCGTGGGCTCTTCGTTGTAGTGCTCGGCCTTCTCTCTAGTTGTGGTGCACGGGTTCCAAAGCGCGTGGGCTCTGCAGTTCGCGGCACCCGGGCTCTAGTTGAGGTTCGTGAGCTTAGTTGCCCCGCAGCATGTAGGATCTTATTTCCCCAACCAGGGATCGAACCCTCGTCCCTGCATTGGCAGGTGGCTTCTTTACCACTGGACCACCAGGGAAGTCCCTGGCCGTTTAAATACCTTCATCATTAGTAAATATGGAAAGATTTCTGAGATTGTGCAGAGCATTTTCCTTCAAGATGATTACAATTAGTAGCTCCAGGATGTCTCTTTTAGTAAACTTTTCTTTGAATATTTCATGCAAAATGAGGAGCAGCTGAAATCATTTTATCTGTTTAGTATTTTATACCTTCTAGTGTTAAAATGTAAAAGAGGGGCTTCCCTGGTGGCACAGTGGTAGAGAGTCCGCCTGCCGATGCAGGGGACGCGGGTTCGTGCCCCGGTCCGGGAGGATCCCACATGTCGCGGAGCGGCTGGGCCCGTGAGCCATAGCCGCTGAGCCTGCGCGTCCGGAGCCTGTGCTCCACAACGGGAGAGGCCACAACAGTGAGAGGCCCGCGTACCGCAAAAAAAAAAAAGTAAAAGAGTATATAATTCATAATCATAGTACCTATATGATATTTATATTACATTCACAATGGACACTTTATGAATACATCTAAGAACTATACAACCAATGCAAAAGCAAAAATAGTGATGCCTCCTTTATGAGAGAACTCACTTAGCTCTGTTGGCTCAATATCATTTGTACAGTACTGTCTTTCCTTCTTGGGGAAAAAGTCAAAAGCAGATACGTTATTAAAGACAACAGAGTTGGGGACTTTCCTGACGCTCCAGTGGGTAAGACTCCACGCTCCCAATGCAGGGGGCCCGGGTTTGATCCCTGGTCAGTGAACTAGATCCCACATGCATGCCACAACTAAGAGTCCCCATGTTGCAACTAAGAAGCCCACATGCTGCAACTAAAAACAAAAACAAAAAGATCCTGCATGCCACAATGAAAATCCCGTGTTCCCCAACTACGACCTGGTGCAGCCAAAATAAATAAATTTAAAAAAAAGACAACAGGGCTTCCCTGGTGGCGCAGTGGTTGAGAGTCCGCCTGCCGATGCAGGGGACACGGGTTCGTGCCCCGGTCCGGGAAGATCCCACATGCCGCGGAGCGGCTGTGCCCGTGAGCCATGGCCGCTGAGCCTGCGCGTCCGGAGCTTGTGCTCCGCAACCGGAGAGGCCACAACAGTGAGAGGCCTGCATACCGAAAAAAAAAAAAAAAAAAAAAAAGAGACAACAGAGTTATAAGTATCTCTTCTGGGTATAAAGACAAAAGAATGTTTTTTTTTTCTGTGTTATTTAGTTTTACTCTAGGGCAGCAAAACTATACAATAAATACACAGTAACATTATAGTATGATTACAGAGGGAAGCATCAAATCAAGCTTTGAATTTTATTTTTAATATTTATTTATTTATCTTTTGGCTGCATTGGGTCTTCGTTGCGGTGCACGGGCTTCTCATTGCGGTGGCTTCTCTTATTGCGGAGCACGGGCTCTAGGCACGTGGGCTCAGTAGTTGTGGCTCTCGGGCTCTAGAGCGCAGGCTCTAGTTGTGGCGTGTGGCCTTAGTTGCTCCGCGGCATGTGGGATCTTTCCGGACCAGGGCTCGAACCTGTATCCCCTGCATTGGCAGGCGGATTCTTAACCACTGCGCCACCAGGAAAGCCCAAGCTTTGGATTTTGGAAAAAACTAAGTTGACTTTAAAAAATAACCTTTGTCTGATTTTAAGAGTACTACCTGTGTTACTACATTTTAGAAATTTAGAAAATGTAGAACAATACAAAGAAGAAAATAAGGATCACTTATAATCTTAACAGTTAATTTTTGGTGAATTTCTTTCCAGAATTGTTTTATGAACATTCACTCATTCATTCTTAGTGGCTTCAACATTCCAGTGCAATATCTACTTGGAGTTAGTTCTCTAACCTCCTGACTCTAGTCCTCCTATCATAATCATTGCATCTTGGACCTCCTCCAAGTTACTAGTGAGTTACAGGGAGTCTTCCCCAGTGAAAGCTTCACTTCCATCCTTCTAGTCTGCTTACTCTACCTCCAGTCCAATGAACCCATGACTTTTCACTGCCCATCCTCTTGCTTCTGCCTTTGTTTCCTTCCTTATCCAGATTGGATTTCATGGGGACAAGATTATAGTCACTCCCTTGCAACAACTTCAACTCCCTTTCCGCCTCCTGCTCTGTTGTACTCACCCAGCAAAACCCTAGTCATAGTTGAGCCAGACTGTGGCCTTCTCTTTATCTGTCCCTGAGTGGCTAATTTTTCCTATTTTCTCTTAAATTAACTACAGACTTCAAATGGACACTAAATACATTATTTTTCTTAGTAATACATTATTTGAATATGCTTCTCAGTTTCAATCAGGCAGATGACGTAGTCAAATAATGTATACGTTTATATGGGATTTTAATAATATAATCAGTGAGCTCAAATACATAGATAGATAGAATTTTATACTCTCCAAACAGAGTCCATTTAATCACCTACATCATCTGTGAGACATTTATAAATATCAGTCATTAACCTGGCTACCAAAAAAAAAAAAAAACCTGAACAAATTCTTCAAAATAGAGATTTTTATAGGGCACGTTTTCCAACAAGAGAAAAAGTTAAATGACAAACCAAATTCAAGAAGTTGAGTGACACTTCCTAATTAAAAAAAAAAAAAAAAGCCTTAACTACTTTGGAATTAATAAACCATCTTCTAAATCTCTGAATCAAAGAGGAAATAAAATATACATTATCTAAAACTCTAGAAATTAATAAAAATGGTATTTCCATATGAACATATATGGTACATAGCTAAAGGGGTACACAGAGAATAATGTATAACTTTAAGTTTATAATTACCAAAGTGAAAACAGAAATAAAGTATTCAGCCTCAGAAATGACAAAGGAAAGAAAAACCCAGCAAAACAATTCAAGAATGTGTGGAGTAGGAATAGTCAAAGATAAAACAGTAATTAATAAATCAGAAAATAATAAAATAAATCCCAGGGCTTCCCTGGTGCCGCAGTGGTTGAGAGTCCGCCTGGCAATGCAGGGGACGCGGGTTCATGCCCCGGTCCGGGAAGATCCCACATGCCGTGGGGCGGCTGGGCCCGTGAGCCATGGCCGCTGAGCCTGCGCGTCCGGAGCCTGTGCTCCGCAACGGGAGAGGCCACAACAGTGAGAGGCCCGCGTACTGCGCAAGAAAAATAAAAAATAAAGAAAATAAATCCCCAAACATAGGAATTACAAGGAAAAACCCAAGCTTAATTAAGGAAGAATACAGAACACACATACATATCCCCACAACTTTACATATAACCAGACACGAGGAAGAGCCGAATTAATTATAAGAAAATGTGCTACGGAGCCCAGTGACAATACATTTGAAATTCTACAGAAAATGTGTATTCTAGCAAAATACAAATTTCACAACTGACTTAAGAAGAACCTAATAGCTCTTAGCAAACCAATAAGCAAAGAAGAAGCAGGAAAGACTTTAAGAGGTAAATCGACTTTGAATTAAAGATGTGGGAATAACCATAGGTTTTTATCATTTCCTTCTCCCATCACTCCAACGAAACAATGGCAAAGGCTTAAAATGTGTAAACATATGGCAATGAAGAGAACATGAGAGAGTCATCTGCAACTTAGGGATTTCAACAAATTTATCTATCTAGTATTTTTAATGTTCCCTTGGTCAGTTTGCTTTCCCATACCAGGAGATTATTATGTACCTGTTCTCAAGCCCTTCATGCTATCCCCAACTAATAACTACATAATTCTTTACTGAAAAGAGAGAATCATCAGAGGGAACCACATCTACAAACCAACTTGTATCTGTACTCCTCTTCCTTGCCTCCACTCATGAAAATGAAAAACGTGGCCTTCTCCCTATCAAAGATGAGTTCATCAACTTGTGCTCAGAATTCTATCCCCTTAAAGCCTTCACTCTTTTGGCCTTCCTGTCTTCTGCCTCATCAACACTTTGTACTGTGTCATGTCCACCAGCATGCCCACTATATTAGTAAGTCCATCCTAAAATTTCTTTTGATCACTCTTTCCAACCACTGCTCTGTTTCTCTGGTCTCCTTCACAGCCAGACTTCTCCATACATATACCTTCACTAACTCCAGCCCTTTTTCATGTCCCATTCATTCCTCAAACCTCTCCAATCTGACTTCTGTCCTTACAACTTCACTAACACTTCCATTATTGAGGTCACCAATGACTTACCTCTTGCAAAGCCAGAGGACCCTCCTATGTTCACCTTATTTGACCCATCAACAGCCTTCAACAGAACTGACCCCACTGTCCTACTTAAAACACTGTCCTCTCTATGGTGTGCTAGGGCTGGCTCGTCTAGCTTACAGAGCTGATTCTGCACATCTCCCAACTTCAAGTTCAGTGATGCCACATTGTAGCTTGAAATTGGCCATGGTAGGAGTATTTACACCATGGAAACCAGCAAATGCCTCAAATTGGACTTCTTTTTCCTTGAGAGCTGATTATTAAACGTTTACCAGAACACCATTCCTTCAAAAACACCCCAGCTCATGTTATTTCCTTCCTCACTAACCTTGTCAACCCTTTATTGGCTCTCCTCTAAGTGGTCCCTAAGTATTCAGGTGCTTTATTGTTTGATCCTGGGCCCTCTTTTTCACTCTCTTGTTAGGTGACCAAACTAAGTCCTGTGGCTTTAAATACTCTTATAGTAAGGATAATCTTAGGCCTGTGACCAGTATGTATCAGGTAATAAGCTGAAGTTGAATTCAATTAAATGACAAATAAGTATTCTCCTTTTGAGAAATTGCTCCTGGCTTGAGTAAGCCCTAATAGAGATTGAATATTTAACCATGGGACACCAAGTGACCGTATGATCTTAGCTGCCCCAAATAAACTGAAGTTATCTGATCTGCTAAAAATATAATGATGGGCATGAAAACAGCCCTCTATACATGACTGGAAGTCATATATATGTGACTGGATGCTAGTGGTCTTGAAGACACAAGCAAGTTGAAAGAGTACTTACCTGTTCCCTGTGCTTTGTTGCTCTTACTCTTTTTTTTTTTTTTTTGCGGTATGCAGGCCTCTCACTGTTGTGGCCTCTCCCGTTGCGGAGCACAGGCTCCGGACGCGCAGGCTCAGCGGCCATGGCTCACGGGCCCAGCCGCTCCGCGGCACGTGGGATCTTCCCGGACCGGGGCACGAACCCATGTCCCCTGCATCGGCAGGCGGACTCTCAACCACTGCGCCACCAGGGAAGCCCCGCTCTTACTCTTGATGCATTGCTCACTGTCCCTTGAGCCATACCTATGGCCAACTGATTAAGGAAGAAAAAGTTCAAGTCTAGAGCACATATGGTTCCACACAATGTGCTGGCATCATCTGAAGTGGGCTCAGTAGCATTATAGCCCCAATCGGGCATAGGCATGAGGGAAATAGTGAAGGGAAACCTTCCCAGCAGAAGAACACCAAGCAGTGCATCTGGTTGTCTGCTTTGCCTGGAAAGAACATGGGTAGAACTACAGATCTATTCTGACTCATTAGTAGTAATTAATGGCTTGGCTGGATCACCACTTCTCAACTGGGGTTCCTAGAGACAATTAGCCTTAATGTCCTAAGGTATCCATTTTACGTAATAAATTAACTTATCTTGTATGCATCTAGGCATGTTCCATCTTGGGAGAGTTGAGAGAATCATCATTCAAATCATTTTCTATCTGATTTACTTCTCTCACAAAACCCAGAGGAAGAAAGGCTGGGGTGAATGTTACAGGACTTGGAAGGAATAAGACAAGGAGATGTGGGGAAGAGTTACAAGGACAGACTCAGAATAAGCACAGGTAAGAGGACGTTTGTGTCTATGTGAATACTCCAAAGTGCCCCCACGAAAAAGGGTGCTCACAATATAAGGTGGATGAGATGACTCATTCTATAGATACCAGTCTACCTCTTTCCCTAGCTATTCCTGTGCTTACCCAATGGGCTCATGAACAAAGTAGCCACGGTGTCAGGGGTGAAGGTTCTGTATGGATTCAAATGGACTTCTGATCTGTTTAGCATCCAACCTTGATCCCCCAATATGGAACACTCCCTGGGAGGATGAGCCAGTTTCATTATACTAGACCCTTTCCCTCATGAAGGGGACAGCAGTTTGTTCTCACTAGATAAAACGGACGCTTATTCTACGGAGTTGCCTTTTCCTGTTTGTGCCAGTTAATTTTATGTGTCAACTTGACTGGGCCAAGTGATGCTCAGACAGCTGATAAAACATTATTTCTGGGTGTGTCTGTGAGGGTGTCTGGTAGAGATAAGATCACCCTCACCAGTGCGGATGGGCATCATCCAATCCTTTGAGGGCCTGAATATAACCAAAAGTCAGAGAAAGAGAAATTTACTCTCTATGCTCGAGCTGAGACGTCTATCTTCTCCTGCCCCTTTTTTTGTCCATGCCGCACAGCATGCAGGATCTTAGTTCCCCAACCAGGAATCAAACCCGCACCCCATGCAGTGGAAGCACGGGAGTCTTAACCACTGGACCACCAGGAAAGTCCCATTCTCCTGTCTTTTATAGCTGTTGGTTTTTCCCCAATTCAGGATCCAATGAAGATTGCACGTTATATTTAGTTGTCATGACTGGTTAGTCTCCTTCATTCTAGAACAGCTCATCCCTTTTTTTAAACTTTCATGACACTGATATTTTTGCAAAGTCCAGGCCAGTTTTTTTGGTTTGCTTATTTGTTGGTTTGCTTATTTGCTTATCCTCAATTTGGATTTGGGTTAGATGCAGGTTTAACATTTTAGGCAAGAATACTTCATAGTTAATGTGTCCTTCTCAGGTGTATCACATCAGGCAGCCCATGATGCCAATTTGTCCCATTAAGTTCAGTCACTCATTTAGGGACCTTTCTCCATCATAAAGGTACCATTTGTGGTTTACAAATACTCTGCAGGATGATAATACTTTTAGACATATTTCATCCAATCATTTTAGCATCCATTAATGATTCTTTTCAGAATTAATTATTATGGTGGTGTTTGCAAAATGGTGATTTTGTATTTCTATTACTCCTTCTATATGTATTTGTTGCCATTCTTCTGTAAAGTAGTACTTTCCCTTCCCCATTCCCACTTCTTTCTTTTTCTCCCTCCCTCCCTCTCTCCCTCCCTCCCTCCCTCCCTCCCTCCCTCCCTCCCTCCCTCCCTCCCTTCCTTCCTTCCTTCCTTCCTTCCTTCCTTCCTTTGTTTTGACAGTACTAACTCATGGAATTTTTTTCAAGTCAATATGCTAAAATCCACTCTGGTAATTGATCATATTGATGCTCAGATGGTCCCTTTGTGACCGGTGGAATTCTTTAAGCTGACTTCTATATTTTTTTATATGTCCCCATCAATTTATTGAGCTTTTCTTACTTTCTGTCACATTAAGATGTTCCAGGCTCACCCTTAAATTTTTGCTGCCCTAGCCCTGTGCAATCAGTTATTTCTTCAAGGCCCTATTCTCTTTTTAAAAATTTTTATTTATTTATTTATTTAGGCTGTACCAGGTCTTAGTTGCGGCCTGCGGGATCTTTTAGTTGTGGTATGCAGACTTAGTTGCAGCATGCGGGATCTAGTTCTCCGACCACAGATCGAACACGGGCTCCCTGCGTTGAAGTCCCGGGGTCCTATTTTCTTTGTTGTTGTTGTTTTGTTTGTTTTAATGCGGAATGGTTTTGAGGAACCAAAATGTAGGTATCGATGTGCTTTTTGCTACAGGAGTGTCGTTGCTTCTTGGCCCTCTCAGTGGATAAAGCTAAGAAATATGTCTTTAAAATGTCTTTTAAAACACTACATATCAGGGTTTTACTTATTGTTTTGTTGAGTGTGATGGGAAAAATGTTAACAGTGCAGACTAAACGTAAAAATGTATCATGTCTGTAGCCCTTACATTGTGACTAGTCCCCTAAATTGAGGAAAATTTCCTCCAGTATTTGCAACCAATTATTTGATTCAGCAAAGAAGTTGCTTACATCATTGACTAACAAGTGGCATTCCCACATACATCTTTATTGTTTAACTTTCCTCTTACTCCTAACATAAATGAAAATATCAACCAACACTTACGCCAGAATTATACTTGCTCATCAATTGGCGCCCTAGGTTGGCTTTGGATACAAGATTTTGGCAAAAATCAACTAAAGCATTCTTTGAGAGTTAATTGCGTACAGAGTTTATAATAAAGAGCATTACACGTTTTATTATCATTCGTAAATTGTGTGTTACACATCCTTTCTATCAATAAAATTTATAATAAACGTAGGCACATTTATATCTACACACAGACTTTTGGTGGGAGAGCTGACGGTTAAACTTTCCCTAGCACACCACTGATCAGAGGCAACAAATGGCTAGTCCCAGACTCCACGGGGACCACTGACGTAGTTTGACCCACACAGTGGTATTTAAAGCAACAAACAAAAAAGCAGAATAATGTGCCAACGTTTACAAATCACCTGGAGTTCCTAATTCCCTTGAAGGATCAGGTCTGGCCCTGCTGTATTCTCCCATGGCAGTGACACTCAGCCAGCTTGCATTGCTGTGGACCCTTCAGGTGGATGTGCATGCCCAGCTCGCCACAATCCCCACCGCTCCCTATTGTCCTCCCAACCCTGTGACTGAGCGCCAGATGCCATGTTTCCCCATGTATATGCCTATTTGTCCTCTGTCAGCACAACCTGAACCGCATTTCAGTCTAGAAACCTGGCAACCTCAGGCTTGATTTATAACTTAATTAGCTTTCCTCCTCTATTGATTTAAGTCCCATTGACCCACAATTATTTCTTATAAGAATCACTTAAAACACATGTGAAAGGGCTCTGAAACTATTAAAAGCCACCAAATGGAAGATATGCACATTAAGATGCTCATAATGTCTAACATCAGTTAAGTTTATACTTTATTAATAAAAATCTATTAAAATTCAATTTGTTACATTTTCAGTAACTAATGATAGTAAATATATTTATTATTAATCTTTTCACTTGTATCCTTCTTGCCAGTTTTTCTCCCTCTTTTTTTCTTCTTTGTCTTTTTCCATCACTTTAATCTTACCTCTCAAATACAATGTCAGTAATGAGGTCATTACATTTTTCTATTAAAATTCATATTTTGGTCTTAGTTTTGGCCTAATTTAAACACTGACATTATAGATGCATGCTAATTAGCCCTAATGGCCAAATCCCCCACCAATTACGCAAATGTAGACATTTCAGGTTATTTCAGTCACCCTGTGTTAAGGTTAAGAGAAAAATGTGATGAATGTGATATAAAGTCATCAATTCCAAGACAGCCTGTCATTTCATAATAGAACTATTTCTTATTATGATATCATAAATTCAGTAATGTTTCAAATTCTTTGCACTCTGAATTTAGACATTTATACCATAATTGCCACAGATTCTTTATATTCCACTTTAATGGTAAGTTGGGTCTCTGGGAGAGAAGATTTTCTTCGTACAATGATGAGTCAGTTTAATTAATTAATTTTTAAATGTATTTATTTATTTATTTTTTGGCTGTGCCACATGGCTTGCAGGATCCTACTTCCCCAACCAGGGATTGAACCCGGGCCCTCAGGCGTGAGACTGCGGCATCCTGACCTGGACCACCAGGGAATCCCCAAGTCAATTTAATTAAAAAAGAAATATGTTGTGTTAGTTCCTTGTATCAATGCACATAAAACCATTTTGTGTTAACCCCATGAAACAAAGTATCTTGACTTTCGTTAAGTTCTTTCGTTAATTATTAGTTATTATCTATTAGTAATCTGGGCATATTTACCCATGGGAGTAATGTTATAAGGGACTGTTACATTCCCAGGCTAGTCCCTAGTGTAGTCAAACATAGTTCTCCTAGTATTAATCTAAGTTCCGATTTCTGGAGCAGGAGAAGGAGGTGGGGGATGAAGACAATGAGAGGAGAAAGGGGGAAGTGGTACAGCGGGGCCGAAGATAGTAGGCAAGACAAGAGAGGGACATGAAGGGCTAGAAGAGGAAAACTTTCCCTGGGTTTAGGCCTTGCTCTAAGGAAAAAACCCAATGCAGTTGGCCTTTGTGACTTCCAATTTTGATTTCTGTATCCCTTCCTCAGGACCCTAGTGCCCTCATTCAGTCCTAAGGTCCCACCCTATCCTCCAAGCTTCAAACCTCCCTCACTAAACACACTCACAAGATTCCCCTTTCTCAATGTGAATATTCTTAAGATATTTGGAAAATACCAGTCTAAGAGAGCCTAATCATTCTGTGGCAATCACAGTCTCAAAATGCTGAAGTCTATCATTCTCTACTTAGGGGAATTCCAACCTATCTAACAAAATGTAGCAAAAAAAAAAAAAAAAAAATTAAGGCAATGTTTTGAAGGAAGGCGCCTTTCTTGGGGGTCACCCCCTCTGCTGAGCTCCACTAAGCAGTTCCTGGGGTGCACTGGTCTCTCCATTTCTGATCTGACATTTCTCCACCTGCCCCCAGTAGCAAGGACCTAGCCTCTAGTTGGCCCTCAAGGCTCGTTTCTGGACTGAATCAAGTAGGTTTTTTGGCTCTTTTTATTTTGTTTTACCATGGATGGGCATGGGCAGAGCAGAGGGGGCCGGCAGAATGGGGGCTGGGGGTGAAGTGAAGTTGAGGATAGGAATACCCATGACCTTGTTCACAGATTCCTTGTTGAAATGATCCATAATGTGCCCGAGGTCCCAAAGGTTGGACACAGCTACAATGTTAGTAAATGAATGTGACAACATAGCTTTTGTTGCTTAGAACTGGGAAGGTTTTAAAGTAGGAAAAGTAGGGGAAGTTGCTGGCCATGCTGGCAGAGTTTGCAATACTGTATGATTTTAAGGATGACTCCCTGTTGAAAAGTGCCATGTCTAAGAAGGAGATATACATACAGGTTTGCCAGCCTTGGTGTAACAACATGGGCTTCTCTCTGGATTCTCTCTCCCCACCATCGTGGATGAGTAAACTCTGCTCTGGGGAGGGATGCTTGGCCTCGGTGCTGATGCGAAGCCTCTTCAGACCGCAAATAGCCAGGTACTCAGTGGGGAGAACGTTGGCACTGCACAGAGAAAGCTTCAGGTCCCGGACCAGCGTGAAGTTCAACAGGGGTCCCAGTGCAGATGTGTCTGTGAACCAGATGGTCAGATGGTCATTGTAGCTGGTTTGCTCGACTGCAAAAGGCAGGACGGTTTTACAGCTGCACATCAGGTTGGCCAAACTGTAGTCACAGTCCCGGATGTCTGCAGAGCAGCTGCACTTCCGAATGGTGTTTTCCTTCGTGAAAATTAGCGTGCCGTTCTTCTGAGCTCTCGCGAAGCAGCCAAGTGCAAAGACGCCCAGTGCACCGAGCACAAGGAGGCTGCACCCAGAGGGTGGTACCATTCTTGTCTCAGGGTGGACCAGCGAGCTTCCCCTTCATGAGCCGATTCACTGGAACTCACCTGAAAGACAATGTGCAGCTCTGCGATCACAGCCTCTCATTAGAAACGTGCAGCTTCCGGAAAAGGAGCCCCCTACATAACCCGTCTTAAACTTTCTCTCTTGCAGTTTCTAGCAAAGGCAGGCAATGCTAGGAGCCCAAGTGCAGGCAACGCTCTTTTCTCAGAACCTCCTGGGAGGCCTCAGCCAATCCCATGAACTCTGCTCACCTGAGGGGTAAAACTCCCCGTGATGTCTGTTGGTAGTGAGACCAACATGCCAACAAGTAAGCAAGAGCAGATGCCGGACAGGAGACCTACCGCAGCCTGTCTGTGGGCAGGGATTTGGAGTGTTCTAAGCGCGTACTTCCAAACTTCCTCCAAACTTCCCGTTGCCAGTACTGAATACCTGACTACTCTCTAAACAGGCACATATCCCCACCCCCCCTCAATATCTGACTTCCTGGAATTCAGGAGACAAACAGTTCCTTGTCGGAATCAGCTACCCACGTGCTACCTGTTAACACAGCATGAATACCGGTGAAACATTTAGTTAATGGTAAACTTCAATTTCTAACTAGACAAACATGCTCCCCTCGATCATATTAATCTGTTTGTAGGACCATTCATACTTTTCCTGGTCTCCTAGTCCAGAATTAGAATCCACTTTAACTGTGTTACTCGACAATGAAAAGATTAATCACACACCAGTTAATCACAATGATCCTGATTTATCTACTCCTTTCCCCGAACAAATTTTATAAATTGACTTTATTCAATAACTTACTATAGGGCTCCAAAAGGAAGCAATGTATAAGCACTGTTAAATGACCTAAATAAGGTAGGAATGCTTGTTTAATTTAAAGAGCAACCCTGATGTCCAATTTGGGGGCAAATGCCTTGCAGTGCCTGGCGTATAATAGACCTATGGTCTTCTTTTATGGTGTGCTTGGAATAAGACATTACGAAATAGGGCACCAGATTTCAGTTTTGCAAAACTAAGGAAATTTCTCCTGAGTTAGCTGATGACTGAACAGACAGACCAAACAATACAGTTCAGTGCATCTATACCTATGGTGGTAGGCATGGCAAGATGCTGGGGATAAGACCTCTGAATAGGAGAGTCCAGAGCTAGTGATGGCCCCCTGCAGGAAGCGTGGCAAGGAAGGATTGATGGAAGGTCACTCCAGGGAGTTACACATGTGTTCAAAGAGGATGGTGACAGCAGGAAAGAAGCTAGGCAGACCTGCATCCCTCGGGGAGTAAGATGAGGCTACAAGATGGCAGAGTAAGTCAATGTGAAATCTAAGGTGGGGGGCAGAGCTAAAAACGCTGGGGTCAGGTACACAGGCAGGCAGCACAAGTCCATCAACAGGTTGGTGGCGTGAGTGCTGGGAGATTAAAAATCAGCTCAGTCAAGTAAACTTGAATGGATGGTAAGACATTGGTTCACAGCAATCCTAATACATCCATTCATTCAACAAATGCCCATTGGGAGTTTACTAGGTGGCAGGTACTTTGCTAGCCCAGGGGATACAGCCCAGAATAAGACAATGAGCTTATGTTCTAAAGGACTTGATTCTGCTTCCAGAGCCCAAGGTGGGTCAGGCCTACGTGTGAGGACCAGAGGCTATGAGAGTAGGGAAGGGAAGGGAGGCAAAGGCAGGAGTCAGGTAAGGCCAAGCAGAAGAAACAAAAATGGGCAAGAGCCGGACCCTGCCCCAAGGGCTCATCTGCAAAAGAGGAAGACCAGGAAGGCTGAACCGAGAAAGCTCTCCTGAATGTACACACAAATAGAGGATCATAGGAGAGAGGTAGGCTAAAATCCAGTCGGGAGACTGGATAAGGCGTCTGATAGTGTTTGTGTTTATCTTGAAGTTGGCACAGGGTTTTCTTCTTTTTTTTTTTTTTAAGTATAAGTAGTGTTTTTATTCTTTCTAAAAATGGATTTTTCAAATAGCTTTTTAAATTAATTTTTATTGGAGTATAGTTGATTTACAATGTTGTGTTAGTTTCAGGTGTACAGCAAAGTGAATCAGTTATACATATACATATATCCACTCTTTTTGAGATTCTATTCCCATATGGGTCATTACAGAGTACTGAGTAGAGTTCCCTGCGCTATGCAGTAGGTTCTTATTAGTTATCTATTTTACATATAGTAGTGTGTATACATCAATCCCAATCTCCCACTTTATCCCTCCCCCACCTTTCCCCTTGGTAACTGTAAGTTTGTTTTCTACATCCGTAACTCTATTTCTGTTTTGTAAATAGGTTCATTTGTACCATTTTTTTAGATTCCACATACGAGCGATATCATATGATATTTGTCTTTCTGTGTCTGACTTACTTCACTCAGTATGACAATTTCTAGGTCCATGGCACAGGGTTTTCTTAAAGGATTTATTCATTAGTTCATTTTGTAGTAAAAGAAAGGGCTTTGAGAAACATGTAGATCCAGAATTCTCCCTGAACGAGAGGCTTAACAGTTTTAAATTGTGTTAGAATGTGGTGGCAAATACCCCACTTAGTAAGGAACAGTGCATAATTTACTAAATACAGATAATTTTAGATGATCACCTGTCCCAGATTCCACAGGAGGTTTCTAGGACTTCATGTCCCAGTAACCCCAGCATCCCAGAACTAGGAATGCTGTCATCGTATCAATGGCCTGCTCTGACCCCAGCCTTAGAGGGAAAGGGAGGGATGGGCATCTATACATCAGCTGGAACCTGGTGACCAAAGTGTCTACCTCATTCTTTTAGGTGCTGTTACCATTCAGAGGCGTGCATGGAAGAAGACAAGCGGTAAGAAGGGAAAAAGATATGGATTTCCTGGAGCTCTCCAGTGGAGCTGGAGATCCCCAAAGGGATTTGTGAGCAACTTCCTAGCAGTCAAGGCCCTGGCTGGGCCTCAGCAGTGAGGGCGCTGCCTTCCGGACATCAGGGAACTTGAAGGCCAGAACAAGGAGGCCAGATGCCTGAAGCCTCATGAAGGGTTACAGAGGGGGACAAGTATCCCTGGTAACCAATTGATGGGGTTTCCACAGAGATGCTAGTTGGCCATTTTTCTCCTTCAGTTTTTTTTTTTTAATTTTTATTGGAGTATAGTTGATTTACAATGTTGTGTTAGTTTCAGGTATACAGCAAACTGAATCAGCTATACATATACATATATCCACTCTTTTTTTAGATTCTTTTCCCATATAGACCATTACAGAGTATTGAGTAGAGTTCCCTGTGCTATACAGTAGGTTCTTATTAGTCATCTATTTTATATATAGTAGTGTGTATATGTCAATCCCAAACTTCCAATTTATCCCCCCCCCCGCTTATCCCCTGGTAACCGTAAGTTTATTTTCTATATCTGTGACTCTACTTCTGTTTTGTAAATAAGTTCATTTGTACCCTTTTTTTTAGATTCCACATATAAGTGATATCATATGCTATTTGTCTTTGTCTGACTTACTTTACTCAGTATGACAATCTCTAGGTCCATCCATGTTCCTGCAAATGGCATTACTTCGTTCTTTTTTATGGCTGAGTAATGTTCCATTGTATATATGTACCACATCTTCTTTATCCACTCCTCTGTCAATGGACATTTAGGTTACTTCTATGTCCTGGCTATTGTAAATAGTGCTGCAGTGAACATTGGGGTGCATGTATCTTTTCGAATTATGGTTTTCTCCAGATATATGCCTAGGAGTGGGATTGCTGGATCATACAGTAGCTTTATTTTTAGTTGTTTTTTTTTTTTTTTTTGTGGTACGCGGGCCTCTCACTGTTGTGGCCTCTCCCTTTGCAGAGCACAGGCTCCGGACGCGCAGGCTCAGCGGCCATGGCTCACGGGCCCAGCTGCTCCGCAGCATGTGGGATCTTCCCGGACCGGGGCACGAACCCGTGTCCCCTGCATCGGCAGGCGGACTCTCAACCACTGCGCCACCAGGGAAGCCCTATTTTTAGTTTTTTAAGGATCTCCTTCAGCTTTATCATGGATTTCTTTCTTTAGGTTTGTTGAACGTGGATTATGAACACCCTACTTTCACTATGTATCTCTTCATCTGTGGGCAAATTCCAGCCTGGCATAAGCAGAGCGAGCACAGATACATCACATTGCCCCCGCCCCTTGACCTGCTCCTGCCCATGGTAGCGGGGGCACTGTTGGGAAAGACACTCTTTTCTCTGGGGGTTGCTCAGCTTGTAGAAGGGAAATACGAATCTATCGGTAACTGCCTTGTGTCCAGAATGGGTGAGCTTGAGAATGAAGCCAACACAGAGGAAAACAGAGACAAGAAGTAGAGAGACATTCCTAACAGTCTTTTTCTCAGTGCCCAGATCAAGCCACGCCTGACATTCTTCCTTGATTTTTTTTTTTTATTTCTTCCTTGATTTTTTAAAAATATATGAGCCAAGTTGTTTTCCCTACTCAAGCCAATCTGAACTGGGATATCTATAAGAAGCGATTAAAAGTGTCTTGGTACGCTGACATTTGGCGAACTATGATTTTTCAGTCACTCGGTAAACATTTGTTGAGCGCTTGCTTTGTGCTAGGCACTGTGCTAGAAGATAAAGCTAGTAGGAGCTTCGTCAAGGGCTTATACCCCAGTCAAAGACACACTGGAACCAATGATCACACAGTAATGTGGTAATAATTATAATAACAATTTGTATGGGATATTAAGTCTGTACCTAGGACTGCCTGGGAGTGGCTAAGTTCATAATATCTGCTTAGAGAAATATTTCTTGAGTGAGAAACATAAAAGGAAAATTACCTACGTAATTAGCATAGAGTGACCAGAATTTTTCAAATCAAAAGTAGGATAGAGAGATTGACAGGATATGAGGTTGGCAGAGGTGGTAGTGGGAAGGGGCAGTCGAGGGGTCCTGTGGGGCTGGAATCCTCTGACTTCCTCTGACAGATCATTTCTCAGCATCCCAGTTTTTTGTGGGCTCCATCATTGAGATTTACAGACTGTGTCCTAATATAAGCCCCCTCCACACCCCTAGGGTTGGGGCATAGGGAGGGCCAGGGGCATAGGGAGGGGCAGGGGGCGTGGGTTTTATGTGTGGCCATTCTGCTTATGTCATGCTGGAGTCTGCCCACTAATGAACAAATGCACAGTGAAACTAGGGCAAAGGTTCATTCCTCCCTTACATACAGCCTAATGCCATTAAAGGGGGGTGGAGGTAGGGAGGGTGTGCTCCGCTCCACAGTCATTCAGCGACTCAGGCTTTATGTATGTATGTATGTATGTATGTATTTAGGCCAACTTCTAGGGCCCTCAGCTCCTCCACAGTATTTTTTTTCTTTTTTTTTTGGCCGTACTGTGCGGCATGCGGGATCTTAGTTTCCTGACCAGGGATCGAACCTGCGCACTCTGCAGGGGAAGCGGGGAGTCTTAACCACTGGATTAGCAGGGGAGTCCCCTCCACAGTATTTTCTGCCCACATTTCATGGGCCGGAACTCAGCCACATGGCACCACGTGGCTGCAAGCAGCTTGGAAATGAAGCCCAGCACTTTGCC
The DNA here is from genome assembly GCF_963455315.2 of Globicephala melas. Classification (NCBI taxonomy): domain Eukaryota; kingdom Metazoa; phylum Chordata; class Mammalia; order Artiodactyla; family Delphinidae; genus Globicephala; species Globicephala melas. Next base: position 12,173,486 of record NC_083317.1, on the reverse strand, counting down.
AGGAGAGGAGAGGAGAATGTGGGTATTGGTGGGCACTAGAAGTTTCTGACGTACCTAGGTTGTGAGATACAATGAACAGCTTTATGCAACCATGACAAAAGAAGCTCAGGTGGTGTGAGTCCACCTAAAGTTTTCAGGCAAGATGCTGAAAACCATGTATGGCCGTTAAATCTTTGATCATTGAATCACTGAACATGTTTAGAAACCAGAGTTCCTATTCAGACTCATTTGAAATATTTTTATATCTCAGTTGGAGAAATCCTGAGAGCAATTAATACTAGCAGCTAGCTGCATGAAAGCAAAGACTCCTGAATTGAGCAGATACAGACATCAGTTACTTCAAAACAAATTCCACACAGATTCCTTCTCAATCTAGGATTACACCCCAAATGTAGATAATGTTTATACTTGGCTCCAAAAGGAATGTTTCAAACTGGACTAGTTTTGTTTATAAGAAGGTATTACTAGTAAGGAGATATTGTGTCAGCGGGAGGATAGCATTTGGACCATTTGCCTGAAACTGATTTGAAATGTCATGAAGAATGATCCTTTGAATTCGATAGTCTTAACACAAAAGACAAGACATAACGATTGTGGGAAAATAGAGCGACACTCTCCAAATCCTTACAGCAATCAAAAATTGAGTGATTTCAAATTTTAATTCAGATGTAAGTTGAATTTGAAATTAGAAGTGATTTGTTTTTAAGTGCAAAGACAATTAAGGGAAAGACTCAATTGAAGAAACTGGAGAAGAGAAGCAGACGCGGATGAGATGCTCCAGCAAGAAGCAGACAGTCTGAAATATAAATCTGAACGCAGCACGGGGAAGAAAGGGAGAAGAAATCCAGCGTCTGGGCATCCCAAGAAACCCACTTTGAAGCAGGACTTGCGGAGCTAAGTGAGGATGTCTCTCGCAAATGTAATCCCCAGAGTGTGTCCCTGCAAAAATCCTTAAAGATTTGGAGGTGCTGAAAATGAGAGGAATTCCTGAAAAGGAGACAATTTGGAATCTTAGGTGTACCCACAAAGTGAGATGCGTATCCATACTCTTGGAGTGTATTTTGTCAAAAGGGCACACACTGCCTGCTGACATGGACAGCAGTTAAGATGGCCTCGCTCACTGCTGGAGTCTAATGGGTTGCTCAAGGAACATCGCATGTACTCTGGGAACAAACAACTGGGCAACCAACTCTAAGGTGATGTGCATGGTGAGTGCTTATTAAAGACACAGACCAAGTGTTGGGCAGGGAGAAATGGGAAAGACTCCCAGAGATGGTGCTATGGGACTGAGGAGAGAGGGGATGGGGTGAGGAAAGCTGAGGTGCTGCATATAGAGGACTTGCTTGAGCAAAATCTCAAACTAGAGTACTTGGCATGTCTTGGGGCCATGAGGCTGGGACTGTGCCAGCCAAGCTAAGCGGTTTGATGTCCAAACGCTTCTGATCTTCACCCCACCAATAGAACCCCTCCCCAGTAGATATAATTTTTAATTTAAAGGTATTAGAAATACCGTAATTATACTGTACACGAAGAGTAGAATTTTAAATACTTCAGATGAAAAATAAAAATGGAAGTTTGAGTATTGTCAGCTCTACCCCACTGGCTCGTGTACCCCCTTTGATGTACACCCTCCCTTTGGAGGCCCCTGCTAGAGGCAAAAGTGAGGCGCTGAAGGCTTGTAAGCAGGGGAGACCCGTGTAGATCTGTGCTTAAGGAAGTTCATGCAGATGCCAGGTGGAGATTGAATCAGAGGGGCAGAGACCAGAAAACAATGAGTTCTAAGTGAGAAAATGCTTTTCTTTTGTATTTTCTTTGAACGTTTATCTCTCTCCACTTGCTGACTCCTAACTCCAGGCTCTCCAGATAAACTTATTTCACTATCTGGAATCCTTGAGGGGGTAGAGGGCACAAGAGAGTGGGATTGAGGAGGTGGGAATGAGGTCGAGGCTCCTGCCCTGCTGTCCCCTTGCTGTGCCTTCCTCTTAATTCCTTGGTCATCCCCTCATCCACTCTTTTCAGATGCCTGGTGCTAAAAGCCCACTCATACAGGGGTCTAATATCACGTGGTTAAGCCTTAGTACAGACTTAAGTAAACACATTCTTGCCCAAGGGGATTGCGCTTTAAGCCTTATCCCTACCTTGCCCCTTGTTAGAGGGATAGCGAGGGTTAAATAGAAATACAGGAGAAGTGTGGGGTGAGACTCCTTTCTAGGACCCAGAATTGTGTGGCCACCTGTTCTCAGGCCCAGTTCCCACTCATTTGTGGCTGTGCAATCACCCTTCCCATGGAGGTCAGGGAGGAAATGTTGGCTACTCTGTTCTGTGGGTGAGGAGCTCGCAGAGCTGCTGGATGAAGGCTTTAGGTGGAGGATCTTGAGAAGGATTTCTTGAAAAAAAAAGATTTTTAGCGTTTTCTTTTTCCTTGGCTCTGCTCCACAAGGGCACTTCAGGGGACAGTTTAGAGAGAAGCACGACATAAGATGATATTGGAAAGAGGAATAATGTTCTTATTGCTTAATATTTCAAAGCTTATAATGTTGAAAGCGAATTTGGGTTTCTCCCCCATGTTTTCTTACTAGGATAAGTGTTGTCTTTTCTTTCTTCTTCACATTCCACAACGGCACACTCCCCATCCCTGGTACGAGCCACTGAATTTTCACACACCCTTCCAAGTCATTCTGAAGTCACCACCTTGTAAAGTCTCTGTCGACAAAAATCACTTCCCCTTCATCGAAGTTCACATGGTTCATCATGAGAGGCAGGAAACGGGGTTTGCTGTGATTCTGATGGGATCAATTTCTCATTTGATTTATACAGTAAGACCTACACTATTTGCTATCATCTGATAGATTTCCTCATCTAGAAAAAGAGGAGATACAAGTTCATGTCTCCATAAGTTGGAATTTAGGCCAAATTAGCTTCAAGCATCCAATTTGGGTCTTCAGGGGACACAATTTAAAGCATTTTTGTGATTGTTAAACTCACTGAATATTTTTGGGCCAAAGAGCTTTTCTGAGTCATTTTTCTCAATATGGCATGGGAATGATAATACCTACCACACAAGGTTATAATAAGAGTAAAGCAAGGTGCATGTCATAATATATAGTCTATTAATGCTGTTCGTAAGTACTATTACCACTACTCATAAGCAACTATAATACACAGAGTACTATAGTACTATTCATAAACTACGGCATTTTGTAATGTCAGCATTATAGTGATAATAGGAATATATATATATTTGGGATATTAGAACATCCCAAAAGCCACCTTCCCCAAAATCCAAAGTAATGCTTAATTTAATGCACTGCTTGCATTGAAAATTTGAACAGAGAACAGGCTCAGCATAAAACAAAAAGATCTTCCTGTATCATTTTTTCTTGAACGTAATTTACAAATGCCCTCTTGTAAATTCTGAGGAATACGAGGCCTTGAAATTATTAGTAAGCAAGTCTGGTAAATGGAAATAACTGTCCAATTCCCATTTCTACTCATTTAAATGTGTGTAAAATGTTTACAGAGACAGCAAGAGCATGGGATATGATCAAAACACTTTCTTTCTGGTCTTCTACTGTGTTTGCTGGATATTGTGGTGTCTGAATAGCAGCCCCTAAAGATATCCATGTCCTTATTTATCCTTAGAACCTGTGAATATTACCTTACAAAGCAAGGAGGATTTTACATACGTGATTGAGTTAAAGATCTTGAGATGGGGAAATTATCCTGGATTATCTGGGTAGGCCCAACGAAATCACAAAGGTCCTTCTAAGAGGGATACAGGAAGAGAGAGAGAAGAAAAAGTGACAACAGAAGCAGAGACTGGAGTGATGTGGCCATAATCCAAGGAATGCCAGCAGCCTCTAGAAGCTGGGAGAGGCAAGAAATGGATTCTCCTTTGGAGTCTCCAGAAGGATTAGCCCTGCCAGTACCTTGAATTTAGCGGAGTCAGACTGATTTTGGACCTCTGACCTCCAGAAATGTGAAAGAATAAATTTGTGTTGTTTTAAGCCACTAAGTTTGTGGGAATTTGTTAGAATGGTGATAGGAAAGGAATATGGAAATTATGAGGAAACAAAACCACCCAATCAAACCACTTTTGGATCAAGCACACTAGCTCCTCTTTATTCACAGCCCTGCAGTATTCACTAGTTGTGTCATGTGTCTTATTACTCTCACTAGACTGGATCATAAGCTCTTAGGGTAACAATGTCCTAAACTCTTTTCCATTCTTCTGTAGTGCCAAGCTCGGAGCTGTCATAGAGTAGCCGCCCTGTATTGGACCCAGCCCAGTCTGAACAGATGCATCTGGACACGTCTCATGAGTTCAGAGGGTGACCGTATCCAGGTGGTTATTTGTATATGTGGAATTGTTGAGAAAAAAGAAGGAAGAGTAAAGATGATGTGTGAGGGTCTGGGGCAGGACTGGGTGGAGGGACGGGACAGCACTTGCCTCTTCTTAACCCAGACTAATTAAAGCCTTGGGCTGAGTCCAGTGGAGTTGTAGGCAGATACTGTATGGACGGCTCTCAAGAACTCGGAGATTCGGGGCACAGTGGCCCCTGCCCAGGTGAGAAAGTGTGACACTGAGCAGGGGACAGAGTCATTCTCCCCACTTCTGCACTGAGGGCAGCTCAGCTCTGAAACAGCGAGGGATAAGGGGCAGATAGCATCATTTGGCCTCTCCTGGAGGACAGACTGGGATGTCCCCAGACACTGCTCTCCGGGCAACAAGTTAACAGGGAGCCCCATGGCAGTGGCATGGGGGGGCAGTCGACATCCAATGGTGGCTGGGGACAGAGGCACATGAAAGGATCGTTTGTGAATACAGGTGAGGCACTCCTGGGGACCCCAAGAAATGATTAGAGGAGACTCTATTGTGTAGACATGGGGGTGGGAAGGAGGCAAGGACCTGTATCAGGTAGATGGGAGCACAAACCAACCAGATACAAGCGATTAGTGTTAATTAAACCTTATTTGTGTCCACTGGTTGGTGAAGCCAGGATCTCTTCAAGTATCAATTGGATTACTGCTTTCAGATTAAACGTAGTTAATGATAGAAATGAACTAAAGTGTTCAAAAGCGTCTAGACTAAGATAATTAAGAACTAACTGGGGACTTTCCTGGTGGTCCAGTGGTAAAGAATCCGCCTTCCAATGCAGGGGACGCAGGTTCGATTCCTGGCTGGGGAACTAAGATCCCACATGCTGCAGGGCACCTAAGCCCTCGCGCCACAGCTACTGAGTTCGTGTGCCACAACTAGAGAGAAACCCGAGCACCACAACAAAGATCCCGCGTGCCACAACTCAGACCTGATGCAGCCAAGAAAATAGTTTTTAAAAATAGCTATATATATATATATATAAAGCTATTTTTTAAAAGAACGAACTGAAAAGCAGACGTTTTATGTTTTGAAAGCATTCAGCTTAATTGAATGTTGATTTCACCCACGAGTTTGTCTATTGGATGCTGGAACAATTGCTGCTGGTATGCTGTGTCAGCCAGATTTCTATTGTGACAGACCCCTGGTCTTCAAGTTGACCATGGTTTCCCCAGTCCTTAGCGCCTGACTCATAGAAGCACTCCGTAAATATTTATATTATCCAAATAAATCCCTATATTAGCTAAGTCAGAGAGACATGTTATTGATCCTTTACTTCCTCTTTTACCTTTTACCTCCTGGAATTGTGGAGTGTATCATATCAAATTAGCAAGCAAAATCTATCTTCTTCTTTAGCAGGAATTTCAGCGTGTGGTTCAGCCATGACAGAAGAAGTATAAGGAGATTTTGTGTACTGGTGAGAGGGTGGCAATTTAAACTCAACATCTTACGCCTTGCTTGTGAGTCTCCTTGAAGGTCACCGAATGACATCTGGCAAAAGACCCATGAGGCATCCGCAACCTCTTGTGACTTTACCAGTGAGCATCGACTAAGTTTGCAGTTGCCTTGGAACTTTTCTGTGAATCTGATGGGGACAAAGGGTGAAACACACTCACCTAGGATAGGGACCATGAGACCCGAGTCAGGACCCCAGATCACCGTCCTTCTACCTCACTCCACGTGGCTTCCCCAGGCTTCAGGGAGGCATGAGTTGAGTTAGTATATATTGATCTCACAGATATTTGTGGGCATCAGAAGCCATTGCCTTAATTGCTCTCCGTTGAGGGATTATAATAACCCCTGCTGCAAACTTCCCCACAATCTAACATTTAAGCATCCAGTCTTGTGAAACTAATTCAGGGAGAGCTTTGCTCAAATTACTGGGCCTGTATTATATGAGTGTGAGGTTGCCAAGGAAAATAAGTCTGAGTAATCCCTTTGCTAGGAGATGAGAAACAAAAAAATGCTGGCAGACCTTTAATATTTTAATTACCTGCTTCCAGAACAATAAAAAGGGACTCAGGCCTTCCACTTACAGTTGTACATTATTACAGCCCATAAAATACCTTAAACTATTTCCTTAAGATGTAAGCCTTAAGCTTTTTCCTTTCATCTGTATTCAACCATTAGATTTTAGACAAGTAAGAGTTAAATTTTTCCTTTAGTGGTTTTAGTTACAAGTATTGGAACCAAAGGTAATTTGAACCTTGTTGCTTTCTTGGAAGATTTTTTAGGGTTTTTACGTGCCTACAACTAAAGGTAATATGGGATCCTGGAACAGAAAAAGGACATTAGGTATCTAAGAAAATCTGAATAAAATATAGATATTAGTTAAAATAATAATAATGTATCAATATTGATTCATTAATTGTGACAAATGTATAATACAGTAATGTAAGTTGTTAATAATAGAGGAGACTGGGTGCGGGGTATATGGGAACTCTCTGTGCTAACTTCACAACTTTTTTGTAAGTCTAAAACTATTCTAACATAAGAATTTTATTTGAAAAGAATGCCTCCTGACCTCATTGATGACTCATTGAAGGTTATTTTTGTGACAAGAGCAGAACTCTAGTGGATAATATGGGCAACACAATTTGGGCTAAACTGAATACCCATGAAATGGTGACTAGGCATGACTCCAAAGGAATCCTGTAAAGCTCCTGGACACAGAGAAGATCCTGGCTTCCTAATGACCTTGGAGCCCAGGCAGTTCAGAAATGCAAATGAGAAGTGATCATTTTATGGGAAATGGATCAAAACTGGAATGGAAAGGCATCAGGGAATATTGTTAGAACAAGTCCTGATGGATGTGTGTGTGTGTGTGTGTGTGTGTGTGTGTGTGTGTGTATTGTCTTCTTTTGTGTGTGTGTGATGCCTCCCTCATGCTGCTTATGTTGCCCCCTGTGTCAGGAGTGTTTTCTATTTCTCTTCTGCTAAGAAACCACCCTCATCTCTTAAACTGTCTTCACATCTTTCACGGATCTTTATTGGCTAGATTCATGGATGACAGTGCTTGCCTACCTCAGACCTCTCATAGGTCCACATCAGTTAACCATAAAAGAAATTTAAAACCAAGCTTTTGCAAGCAAATCTATAATTATACTGAGAGCCCAGTGCCTGTTTTATGTTAGATTTTTTAAGCCACTCTAAGCCGGCTGTTCTTAGGGTCATTCCACTGGAATGATTGTTATCGGATTCCCAGTGACTCCCACCCCCCAAATGTGCCAAAACCAATGGTTAATGTCCTCGTCTCATTTTGCTTGACTTCTCACCAGCATTCAACATGGTTGCCAGCTCCCTCCTTCCTGAGCAAAGGCCTTTCTGTTCTTCCTTGACACCACATGCTCCTGTTTCTCTTGCTACCTCAATGCCAACTCCTTCTTAGTATCCGGCTGACGTCTGCTCGTCTTCCCTGAGTGTTGCATGCTCCTGGCTTGGCGCCTGGCTCTCTTCTCTGTGTATATCCACTCCCTTGGTGATTGCATGCTAACCCCTGGATTTCAGTATTATCTACATGCTGATGACTAACCGCTCCCACACCCTTCCCTGAGCTTCGTGCTCATGTATCCAACATCTCACTTGAATAGCTCTACCTGAATAGCTAACAGACACCTCAGACTTAACTCGTCAAATATACAACTCTTGACTCCCAAGAGAGTTCAGACCACTAGATAGAGAACAGATGTTATTGTACTAACATTTTACTACACACACCTTTATTGCCCCTCAGCCCTGTGTTCCCAGGGCTAAACTAGCTAAATACAGAAAATGGTCGTCGATAGGAGGCAACGTACTTTCACATAAGAAATGTGGGAGTTCCATGTGTGTTGAAAAATGACTGAAATCAGCAACTACACATATTTTTCAAAGATGAATAATATTTAATAAGTGCTTCTTTTGTACCAGGTACTGTTTGAAGTATTTTACATGTTTTATTTCATTTCATCCTTACAATAATCGTAAAGGTAGATATTATGGCCCCATTTTCTTATCAGAAAATGAAGACACAGAGAGGTTAAATAGCTTGGTCAAAGTCACAGAGCCAGAAAGAAACAACTGAGATTTGAACCCAGACAGCCAAATATACTCTAAGGCGTCATGGTGGAAATTACAGTTTCATTTCCCACCCCAGGGTCAAGTTCCTACTCACATGACGTTCTGTGCCTCGGATTCTATTACTAGAGTCCGTGGCCTCTAACCTCAAGTGTGCATAGAAACCTCACGCTACATGAACGGGAAATAAAAGGAATGAAGTGCGTTCTATCAGGCACAAGCATCAGAACGCTTTTTTTTTTAAAAAAAGAAATGGCTTATACATTAGATTTTAAAATAAGGACAACATTGGTTGAATGCTGCTGCTGTTAACATAGTCATGGAATGTGGGACAAAGATTCTCAGAGAGCAAGCCAGTGGGAAGTCTTAACTAAAATATGTGGCTACTGCACCCTTCTACTCAACACAGGTTCTTGTGAGAGTTTATTAACCAATGGTTGCAAACCCTTCAAGCATTTCCTGTGAATGGCTTGCTATACGTTGAGCTAATTAGATCATTGGTGCTCCAACCCCCATCTCGGCAGGTCTGGCCCCCTTAATCCCACACCCCTGGAACTGTGTGCTTTGTCTCTTCTCTCCATTGACACAGAGACACGAGGCACTGGACCCTGAATTTTTTTTCTTTTTTTTTGGCTGCACTGTGTGGCTTATGAGATCTTAGTTCCCTGACCAGGGATCGAACCCGGGCCCCTGGCAGTGAGAGTGCCAAATCCTAACCACTGGACTGCCAGGGAATTCCATAGACCCTGAATTTTAAAAGTGGATCATACACTAGGTTCAAGCAATAAAAATATTGATGCGAAAAAGAAAATTGGGAAGTGCTGTGTCAACTGTTGAAAAGTATTCATTTCCATAGATACTGTATTGAATCTGTTATTTTCAGAAAATGCCCAATTTCTGTCAAAAAACATGATGAGAAATCTTTATTTCCTTTCAAGCATTATGTTTAAATAATGCATTACATTGAATTGTTTGGTATAAAAATAAAAGTAAAAAACTTGCGAAATATCATCCTTTTCATTAAAAAACATTTCAAGCAAATGAGGTCTGATATTTTTGGTAGTTTTTAAGGACAGGTTTTTATAAATGTTATGCACAATTCTTTTGAAACATTTCCTTTCCTCAATATACACCAACACACTTATTGCTAAAAAACTGCCCCAAAACATATTTATTAAACAATGAATATATGCAGAACTGTGTAAGGATTACTGGTTTTGATTAAAACATCCCCATCACTGTTTTACTACAGTATTTATCGTGTTTGTTTCACTTTTGAATGCAAGAACCAAGTTTTTAAAAAGTTAACCAATCCAAATGTTGATGCTCATCTAAATTTGGTTTCTTCTTGTCTTCCTATGTTTTCTTACGAATAGTGTGTAAATAAACAGTAAATATAATACCATTAGATAAAATCAGAGTGAAGAAACAATAAAAGCCAATGTTTTGAGAGTTCCTAGTTTTGCTGGTGATCACGGTAAGGAAAAGAGATATGACACAAATCTCTTTCATTTAATTGTTATTTAGCATTAAAGACCAACAGGGTAATATAGCCGGATTTTTTTTTTGTTTTCTTTTTTTAATTTTATTTTAGCCAGATTTAAAAATAGAAACAGGAAGCTCAGATTCCACGGCGATATTTGTTATATAATATTAACCTAAGTGAGTTTATCTATTTAGGGACTGAGAAGACCATTTCATTCTTTGCTTAATGTACTGAAAACATTTCCTTTTAAAGGCAGAATCTCAGTAAAGAGCAACTCGTATGCCTGGAAGCTTAAAGGAGTGTTTCCCGGTGAAAGTGACTTATAAGTACGTGTTATATTCAGGAAATGCAAACACTACAAGAAGAAGGTGGTGCCGATGGTGATTCTTCAAACCATCCCAGCACTTTCCTGCCATGCAGCAGAAATTGTGAAGCTATTAAAAACTGTTAAGCTAGACATGCTTTTCAAAAAAGAACAGAGAAATGACTTACATCTCAGGCTCCACTGCAAGGCTGGCTCCGCCACTCCCAGATCTCTGCCTGATGCTCCACTCTGGCTTGACAGCTGCTATAATCTGCAAGTCAGGACGGACGGAATGCCTGTTCTTGCACTTGCTGTTCTTTTCCGTTTTCAGAGAGCCAGTGGCCCTGGTCGTTTCCATGGCAACCAGAAGGAAGCTGCCCACCTACCGGTTTCATGAACCACACAGTGGGAGACAACCCACCTTGGAGACTGCTGGCTACTCTTTTGGGGGTTCCAAAGTGGAAAGTTTCCGGAAGGAATGAAGGAGACTGCTGTTCTATGCTGACCTGAAGGGCTAACAGTAATGCAAGAAATTCTACTGTAGCAGGAAATTGAATGAATTAAGTGTAGAGCATGGAGGCTCCTTGATGCTTTCACTATCATGATTTGTTCCACTCATTTTGGTCCAATGAATTGTTACTTATGGCAAATGCCTGAACTAGTATAAAAATTGTCCTATTGTGGTTTTTCCAGAGAGAAAGTGAACTCATTTCAACTCCAAAGCTGTAGTCCTAGAGTTTATTACACTATGTGAAGTAAGTCAGACAGAGAAAGACAAAGATCATATGATATCACTTATCTGTGGAATCTAAAATATGATACAATTTTAGTATATGTGCTGCCAAAGCCAGCCCTAAAATATGATACAAATGAACTTATTTACAAAACAGAAACAGACTCACGCACACAGAAAATAAACTTATGGTTACCAGGGATTTCCCTGGTGGTCCAGTGATTAAGACTCCACGCTTCCAATGCAGGGGGCGCAGGTTCGATCCTCGGTTGGGAAACTAAGATCCCGCAACCCCCCCCAACCCCCAGATAGCATCATACAACTATGGTTACCAAAGGGGAAAGGGGAGGGGGAGGGATAAATTAGGAGTTTGTGATTAGCAGATACAAACTACTATATTTAAAACAGATGAAGAACAAGGTCTTACTGTATAACACAGGGAGCTGTACCCAATATCTTGTAATAACATATAATGGAAAAGAATATGAAAAAGAACATACGTGTGTGTGTGTGTGTGTGTGTGTGTATAATTGAATCACTTTGCTCTACACCAGAAACTAATACAACATTGTAAATCAACTATACTTCAACAATAACGAACAACAAACGTGTTGTCCTGTTCTCTCTTTTTTTAGTTCCTTTTATAAAAATGTTAAAATCAAATAAATATGTAAAAAACATTTTATGACATTAATTGGTGAGGGCTCACTATGGAAGAAATCAGGTGAATGATGGTGATGGAGAAAAATTTTTCTACTTAAAAACATTAGAAAACTAGAGTAATTGATTTATAATTACCCAGATACAGATTATCCAATACATTAAAGCAGAGAGCACCTCCCTAGGGAAATTTATTCATTTCTTTATTATTCATCCGGTGAACCCTTTCTACACTCCTGCATTGTGCCAGAAGTTTTAAAGGACAATAGAGGTAAATGTCGTCATTCTTGTTTTCAAGGAAGTTATAATGTGAAAGGGGTGATTATATATGTTGAATGTGGGAAATGTTTGAAGGGAGGTACAAAGAAAACATGTAGGAGATTCGGAAAATGCAGGACTACATTTTGGCAGGGAGACTGGAGAAGTCTCTGTGGAAAGGTGCTTGATCTGGGCCTGGAAGGCTGGCTGGATATGAGTAGTCGGATATGGGAGAAAAAGGGCAATAATGCCTCATGGGATGATTCTCTGGCCAATGGAGGATGTGAGCTGATGGATGTTTCCTCCTTTCTCACCTCATACAGTCCTGACACATACATCATCAAGCTTCTCAGGTGGTCCATGGGATCAAGCAACACAGGCAATTAAGAAACTTGCTGGAGCAAAGGTTTTGAGATGGGAGAGCACCTACGAGTATTCTTTGAAAGCCAGTGATTCATATTTAGAAGCAAAGGAATTAAGAATAGAGAGAATCCATTATTGTTGGTGTTTAGTTTCAGCAAAGCAAACATATTAATTTTACCACATGAGGATGGTGGAACATGGACTTCAGTTCAAATCTCGATTCTGCTACCTTCTAGAACATTATTACCTTTTAATTTTTTATTTATTGCAGTTAGTTGATTTACAGTATTGCATTAGTTTCAGGGGTATAACATAGTGATCCAGTTATTATTTTTTGCAGATTATATTCCACTGAGGTTATGAAAGGATATTGAACATTATTATTTAAATTTTATAAGCCTCAGTTTCCTCATCTATAAAGTGGGGATAGCAATATGTCATTGAGAGGTTGAGGTGAGAATTAAATGAGATGATATGTGTGGCTGGGATGCCTAGGATGGAAGAAGGGAAGGATGACTGTCCATACACCAGCTTTCCCAACTTTTCAGAAAAATTGTGGCTAATACAATGGCTTGGCGCACTCAACCTCTGTGCCAACGCTTTTCTCTCTCGCTTGCCTCTGCTACAGAGAATGGAAAACCAAAATAGTCAATTTGCAGAGTCCTCAACTGCCATGGCAGCTGGGGCTCCACACGTGATTTAAGTTTTATTGATCCTTTATCCTTGAGTCGGAACTGAGTCACAAGGAGAGAAGACCATGAGCGTTTGTTTGGGAACTGAGTTCAGTGGAGAGCAAGAGAAGGGTTGTGAGCATCTCTGTTGCTGGCCTGGGTCTCGGCAGAACTGGCCTAGTCTGGGAGCTAGTGCTGTGGGGGGTGTTTTCTGATTGACTTGCTTCCAGGTTGTGGCAGATGCCTTGGAGCCGATGACTGTGGCACTGGCTTCCTGTAGGAGAAAACGGCCTCTTAATTCAGCAACTGCCTGATGATGGAAGAGGCAGCAGCTCCCTTGATGACCCGATTCTACGGTGGCATTCTGAGTTCAACTAAAGTCTTTTCAGCCCTCCCCAATGATTTAAGAACTCTCTGTATATCTTAAGGAACTCTTTGTGTTTAAACCAGCTAAAGTGGACTCTGTTGTCTCTAATCGACATGATCCCTGAATGAAACACTAGTTCTGGCCAATACAAGGTAAGTTTGCTGGTACTGCCTCTTCTGCTGCTTCTTCCTGCTTGAACACAGACACAGATTGGGGGAGTAATTCCTATCACTGAGGACAGAGCAGGAACGTGAAGGAGCCTGGTACCCTGAGGACATTGCTGAATCCCTACAGCAGCTCTGTACCACCCAGTCTTCAAGATAGAGTTAATATAACCTGCTCACAGTTATTTTAATGACTAACTGGGATAAACTACACACAGTATTGAGCCTAAACTGTGCACAGAGGAGGCATTCAATCATGGTAGCTATTATAATCATTACTCTTTGTCACCATCTCTGTTTATGACATGGATGCTTTCCAGGACCTCTTGCCGAGTCAGGGGCTGGAATGAAGGCACAGAGAATGTAGGGGTGGGTTCCTCCCTGGAAACTTGAAGTCCAAAAAAAAAAAAAAAAAGACAGCTGCCGATGAAATATGGCTGGATCTCTGTGTGTGGCATGTTAAACATTTACCACAGGTTATATATCTCTCCATCTTTCTGAAACACTCACTTCCATTTGCTCTTTGTGTTAATGAGGTCACATGGTTTAAGTTGATTTAGCAAAGATAAGTGTTCGGAAGACTAAAGAAACCATTCCACTGCCTGTTCTGTTCAGCTGCAGAGTCAAGGGGGTGGTGGAAAAGTATTTGTTCCCTGTGGGCTTGAATCCTACTTTTGTCGTTGACTAATTTTGCTTCTTTCATTTTTTTCTCATCACAAGAGCAATGCAGGCTCCTGCTAGCACATTCAAATGATACCCAGTGTATTAAGTAAGAGTGAAAATCTACACCTACCTCTCCAACACGTCCTGGAGAAATAGTGCTCGTGTAAGTCTTTATTGAAGCAAATCTTGCTTTGTCTTTAAACCTCAGCAGCTGCTTTGATTGTTCATTAACATGCTGGCTCCTTAAACTCTTCTATGATGAGGTCATACCCCACCGCTTTCAACAGGCTTTCTTCTAGTTATTGTCATCTGAGGACTCTACTACCACTGGCTTAGCCACCTCCAAATCATCACCAGTATCATCTAATACTGTTTATTCTGTCCTGGACCACTTCAGGAACCATGTCAGTTTCCTTCTTTCCTTCTCAACTCCTTCTTGGCGATGTCAACAACCCTATTACTCAATTCACTGCAGGATACAGACACTTATGTCTTCACCTGGTAGCACTGAGTGTGCTGTAGACTTTGTCATCGGTGTACGGCTCTGTTCCACCTTCCAGATGCCACTGCTTCCTTTTTTATTCTTTCTCCCATGCTCCTGCTCTGCTCCTATTGTCACAGAAACCTCTATACATTGGGGCCTTGGTTTTACTTTGTCTGTTGTACCTACTCTTGATTCTCTGATCAGCTGCTTCCATGCTGCCCTCCCTGCCACTCTGATGACCTTCCCACCCAACCATTGCTAGATGCCCCATACCACTCCACCCGACCCACAGAGTCTGCTTTCTCAGTTCCTACTCTTAGGGTGAAGGCACTCATGGAGAAAATGCAAAGAATTAAAAGTTCATGATGCTTGGCCTCAGATGGACCCCTACCACTATCCCATCATCCTTTCAGTCTGCTCTTCCCAGTGGTTTTGACAACTCTTCTCTACTTATAGCGAATGCTCATTCCTAACACAGCATCCTCATTCCTGTAAGAGTGCCTGGCATCTTTTTGCCTTGAGAGGAGCCAGGACTTGGTCTGAGTTTCCTTATCATCCTATTCACACCAACACACGTCTTCTTAAACCACAAACATCTTGGATCAGGCATCTCTCACGTACCACTTCAGATCCTTTCAGGCACACTTATCTTTTGTTCCAGCCACCCAACCAACTGCACATGGAGGCATTCTGCCAGCACCTCCTGCCTCCCATCCTAGGACTTATCTGTTTTCACCGTGGCTTGGGACTCTGCAGGCACCCCTCGGTATCCTCATAAGTACAACCCAGAAGTGCTGGAGAGCTAATGCTTCCTGGAATGTTCTTTGACTAGTGAGGGATGCAAGCTGCTGGATAAATGCTTCCTCCTTTCTCATCCCAGACTGGCAGTCCTGAGACGATGTCATATGGCTTCTCAAGAGGTCCATGGGATCAAGCAACTCAGTAACATATCTTGTGCAGCTTCTCACTGCTTCACTCTCTTTTACTCTTTCTTGAGATCACATGCAGATACAATAAAGGACATGCAGATACAATTTTTCTGAGGTCTGCTCTCTGGGGAAATAGTCTGAGACACATCCTTTATTCTTCTTTCCAAATTCTTCCTTCTTTGAGCTAAAAACCAGCCCTTCCCATTTCCTGAGAGAGCTTTCTTCTACAGTGATAGCCTCACCTCTTCCAGTAAGTAGAATCTTAATAATTTTAAGAGATGTGTCCTGAGAGCTTCAAAAATCGCACTGTGTTGAGTATCTCTCATGTATGATTCCCCCCAGAAAATGGAGAGAATATCCAAGACATCATGGTGATGTTTTCAGGCACTTCGGTGGCTTTGTAAAGTACAGTTCATCCTTAAACAACATGGTTTGAACAGTGTGGGTCCACTTACATGCGGATTCTTTTTCATTAGTAAATATTATAGCACTACACGATCCATGGTTGGTTGAATCTATGGGCGGAACTGTGGAGGAGGAGCCGTGGATGGAAGATATGGAGGAACTGTGGATGCCGAGGGTCCACTTAAATTACATTAGGATTTTCTACTTCGAGGAGGGTCGGTGCCCCTAAACCCCACATTGGTCAAGCGTCACCTGGACTAAAGTAATTTGTCATAGTACATCACCATAATAGCAACATGATCCATGAGCTTGTCTGGATCTATGAAGAAGTAGAGTTCCTACCACTTCATGACAGTTACAGCCTATTCAGAGATTAGTAGAGAATAACAAAGCCATGATATGATACAGATGTTGGGCAGCTGGCTAGGCTCGCTCTCCAAAAAAGTGACTCACTCCTGCACAGCACTTTCGCAGCAGACATGATTCCAGTGTGTGCTTTGGCAACATTTAAAAATTACTACTTGCCTTGGATCGTGGGGTCATTGACAAACAGTAAGAACCATGAGTATCAAAGTTACAAATGCCAGGGTCTATTGTACTTTCTATCTCTAAATCTGTACTGTCTGGACTTTGAACTTCGGATGTGCACAACCTCTTCAACAGGAAAAAATAAACCTTCACTTGACTTTACAGTGTCACTCAATTATGACTCTATTGTCAAATAGATCTACTGGACCTTCACTCGCCGGGTTGTCCTATGACTTTATTTTTGAATCTAGTGACTCTTCTAAGCTTTACTAGAAAGTAAATCTTACTACTTTACTTTCTAAGCCTCTCTGTTGTATTTGACTATTAGCCAGCCTTTCCTTGGTCCTCCATTATCATCCATGGGTCTGTAATTTTTCTCTAGTGTTTACTTCGTCATTCGAATCATCTCTTTCTCTTCTTTTTTTTTTTTTTTTTTTTTTTTGCGGTACGCGGGCCTCTCACTGTTGTGGCCTCTCCCACTGCGGAGCACAGGCTCCAGACGCGCAGGCTCAGTGGCCATGGCTCACGGGCCCAGCCGCTCTGCGGCACATGGGATCCTCCCAGACTGGGGCACGAACCCGTGTCCCCTGCATCGGCAGGCAGACTCTCAACCACTGCGCCACCAGGGAAGCCCTCTTTCTCTTCTTTTATCTCTTCTTTCTCCTTCCTTTGAGCACTACCCAAAGCCCATCCTTGACTCTGATCTTCTTTTACGTTTCTTCTTCATAAATTCCAGTTCCTTGTTTCAATTATACTAAGGCCATTTGGAGAACAAGCAGTCAGCACAGACGGTTAGAAATAGGAGGGCTGTCATCTTGATACTTGGTAATCCATCTTCATTTGAATGCCTCCAGAAATGAAGGGTTTACCTTCTCACACAACGGTTTTGTTTTTTTTTTCATTTTTGGAGAGCTCTACTATGTAAAATGGTTTAGTATGTTTGGTCGAATCTATCTCCTCATAATTTTGAGACATTGACTGTTTTTCTGTCCTCCAAAGTAACATTGAAAACATTTCCCTCTTCTTTCTGATAGCCCTTAGCAATACTCTGTCGGCTTGTATTAAGGTCCTCTTAGTCACTCAGACCCCGAATCTCAGAAGCATTTTTTTTTTCAGAAGCATTTTTGATTCTTCTTTTTCCTTTATTTCATAGAGGAAACAAGTCACTAAGTACTCAAGACTTGTTCTGAAGTTTCTCCTGCAGAAATTGTATGTTTCAAGGTAGAAGACTTAAATATTGTAAAAATAATAACATCTCAAATTAACTTAAAGAGCTAATGCAATAGTGATAAAATCCCGTTGGTTTTTTTTTTCAAAGGAGTAAATACAAATTTTCTGAAGTTCAAACGACATAATAAACAAAGAATATTCCAAAAATGTAGAGTGATAAGGAACGATTAGTAACATGCATTATTAAAAAAAAAAGTTACAGTCTTTAAAATAATGTGGTATTGACTTGGACTGATCAATGGGACAGCATGAACAACTCAGAATTATCATTTATTAAATATAAAAATGTGATATATAAAAGAAGAGAATACATATCAAAGAGGAGATTAAAGATTACTCAGCAATGATTCTGGAATCACTGGTGAGGAATTTGGAGGAAAATCCAAACTTCACATCTACTGAATGCAGCCCATATGCGATTAGTGAATTTAAAATATAATATCATAGAAAAATAAGGAGAAAATTAATTGGATAGTGTGATTAAATCTCTGGAGCACTGAGAAACTTTTTAGATACGAAGTAATGGATGGTGCAGCCGCCTTGGAAGACAGTCTGAAAGTTCCTTGAAAGATAAAATGCAGAGTTACCATATGACCCAACAATTTCACTGTTAGGTGTGTACCAAAGAAAGATAAAAACACACATTCACACAAAAACGTGTACACAGAGGTTCACAGAAGCATTATTCATAATACCCCCAACGTGAAGACAACCCACGTTGTCTTCATCCATCAACTGACAAATGGATAAATAAAATGTGGTATATTTATACCATGGAGTATTATTTGGCAATTAAAGGAAGGAAGTACTGACACATGTTGCAATATGGGTAAACCTTACCTAAGTGAAAGAAGCCAGTCTGAAAATATTACATATGGTATGGTATTTATATAAATTTATAGATGGTATTTATATGGTATTTATACCATATTTATATATGGTATTTATATAAAATACCCAGAGTAGGCAAATCTATAGAGACATAAAGTAGATTGGTGGTTGCCTAGGGCTGGGGGCTTGAGGTTAAATAGGGATGAATGCTAATGCGTGTGGGGTTTCTCTTTGGGGTGACGAAAAGTTTCTAAAATTGACTATGGTGATGGACGCACAGTTCTGTGAAGATACCAAAACCATTGAATTTTGCACTTTAAACAAGGGTATTGTATACCATATGAATTATATTTCAATAAAGCTGTTAAAAAAGTAAGAAAAGATCAACCTATTATACTACATTCCAAAAATATTAACCTTATCCTAAATCCTTTCTCAAATGAGATAGGAGTATATGGTATTCAAAAGGACAGAGAGATTAAATGAAGTAAGAGCTGAAAGTTTTTCATTGGATTTCTTTTTTCCCTCTTATTAATGGTGGTAAAAGTCATTAAAATGTTCTGTAACCAGATTTTGCTGTAGCTTACTTCAATTCAGTCTTGGCATTTCTCTATGAAGTCTCCACCTCATAACACATCCTCCCCAGAAATCATCGTTTACCAGGAGCACAAAGGAGAGCTCCCAAGATCAACCTCTTCATTTCTGAGGTGAACCCACTAGATGTTAATACTGTGCTGTAAGGAAAATGATCCCAACTCAAACTAATTGGAAAATAAATAACACTGCTGCAAAGGGCACTTTAAGAAGTGCTTTTTGCTCATGGAAAGAAACCAGCAAGTCCTCTAAGTATAATAAAGGAGAGTGTTTTACAGTTAAGCACGATTTGGAGCGAAGCATTCAGATGTTGCTGCTTTGCTGGTCCAGGCTGTTAATGCTCTGCTGGTCCTTCCCATGGGGCCCCTTCCTTAGGAATCACAAAGCTTCATCTGTGGTACAGAGATGCCACACTCCCAATACAGGGCAATCTTCTTCCTCATTCTCCTGGCAAGCAGTTCAAAGTTCCTTAGCTTTCCAAAGTAGAAATCCTTTGCTTCTCCTACTTGTCAGCTGTTTCAATACATTCACCTGCGACGTTAACCTCACTGCTTCATAATACCCATTGCCTAAGGCAAGATCTTTTCTCCCAGCCAGAACCTGTATTAGTATTTGAGTCTAACTGGCCTCCAAGGAGCTGTACTGCTGGTTTGTTCAAACCCTAACAACAGGGAAAATGCTCCTGATATATCTTGACCTTGTCTAGCAGCTACAGTAGGGTCATAGTCTTTTCCATAGTATTTGCATAAAAGTTTTCTTGAACCACTGAGCAAATTAAAATAGACTTGAAACTTTCCTTTCAATGATTTGTCCACAAGAATTATTTTGTCAACATCCATTCTCTTAAAACATGCTTGTAATATTTTAAAATTCTGGATATATTCATGATTTGGCTTAGTTTGGAATTTCCTTTTCTTCAAGGCAGTATAACCAGGGAACAGCATATCCATTAATTGACAGTCAGCAGCCCCCATGCATAACTGTTCCATCTTTTTTTGCGGCCGATTGCAGGAATCATTCATTAAAACCAGTATCACCTCTTTTTACTGGAAGCGGACTTAAAATTGGAATATGATAATGGAAGGACACCCTTTATGCTGTGAACATAGAGATATTTTAGAGATGCCGCAGAAGTGGATGGCTGGTCATTTAGAAGGTGATCATGGCTCAGGATCTAGTCTAATTTTGAGGCAACAGAAATTCCATTTTTTTTCAGTGAACTGGGAAGTGATCGTGCTCTGAGGAACTGGCTCAAGCTACCTAAAGTCTTAGGAGACTGAAGTATAAACCTGGTGGGCATTTGACTGTCTGGGGCAGGGTACAGCTAAGGAAGGGCAGGGGAAGGAAGGGGAAGGGAATGGACACCTATTAGCTTTTTTATTAACTTTGTACAGAGAGCCCAGCTAGCAAAATCTACATCCATGAGGGAGGCAACTCTTAGGAGACCTGGATTTAAACAGCCAGTGTAATGGTATCTGTAGGTTCATGTATCCCAGATGCGGGAACCTGCTGGGCCCAGTTCCTGAATCCCCACCAAGCCTGTGCCTTCAGCTAAGCTGGGGATCTACTGGCTGCCTGCTGAAGGGCAGGTGGCTGGAATCCACCGACAGCTAGATGGAGAGAGTCCTGGCCAGAGGACCAGAGACTGGGGCTCCATCACCCAAGAGAGAGCGCCTGTAGCACTCAAAGTGGAGGGTTGCTCCAGCTTAGTGGTGCTATCCTTCACTTACATCCTACACTATCGGTTACTATTGTGCCTCAGTTATTAAATACCCACTTCCTGATATTTGCTAGTCTATCTGGGCCATGAGCATCTCTTCAGTTTCTGCTTCCAACGTTTGTAGCTGTCTGTAACCTCCATACATCCCCACAGCCTATGGATTTCTGACCAGGTACGCCACCTACTGGTGACACTGGATTCTCACAGAATCGGCCCTTAAACCCTGCTGTCCCAAAGGTTTACCAGCAACACTTACCCTAACAAACGCTCTGTTAGAGGAGGTGCTCGCACTCGCTGGATCTCATTTCTTCTAGAAGTGTCAAACTATTGACAAAAAGGTAATGTCTGTTAGAGATGCTATCCACAAAGCAATGAGAGATTAATTTAGTTATAAACCAGACACTGATATGATGAAACCAGAAACAAAAATCAGCTTCTTGTTTTGATGGGAGGGGGAGGGGGGCCCAGCTAGTCAAGAGGATGGGAAGAAAGGCCTACTGCACTAGTTATTCAACTTTGTACTAATTCTGATTGATTTCTCCTAATATGTAGCTCTCAAATGGTGATTTGGGTGTCTATTATAAACCCTTAAAGTTTATTGGGAAGGAATTAGTAAACACTGGATATTTCAGATCATAGAACTATCATTTGTGGGACTTGCACAAAATAATGTTTTTATAAACTCATGGAATCTAACTGGCTTTAGGTGACAAAGCAATGTTACTATTTGGTCAGTTAGAAATGAAATTAAATATTATGGTTCACAGAATTTTAAAAAAATCAGTTTTTCAGTATTTTAAGTGTCACTTGCAAAAGCAGGAAATGCTGTGTTCAACTGGCTGATAAAATTAGGATGACGGTAATAAATCTTTTAATAAAAAGCATGGTATAACAGTAAAATTACTGCAGAAAAAACACACCCTTATAGCGGCAAAATTACAAAACGTTGTATCTGTGTAATGTCATTTGTTGGGGCAGGTGAGTCATAATTCTGTACATTGCAGTTTTTCTATGTTTTATGAACATGTAGTAAAAATACTGTGAAATTAAAGAACTATTTAAAACACTGTAGGTAGTCATAAATATTTACTTGTTATAATAGATGAGCATAAAAGACTTACTGCAATCTACTGGACCTCCAAGATGATTCTGTTTTGCTATGTTTCTGATTTCTGCAGCAACTTACCACAAAATGTGCCTCCAAATAGACAAAGAACACATTGTCCGGTTCGTGTTTGCACCATCAAGGTTGGAGATTCTGTCTCCTTGATCAAATGATTTTTATTGGATTTCCACGATGCACCGTGCATTTCAGAATGTGGAAGTAGACAGAAAGAAGACAAAAATACACCCCCATGGAGCTTATTCTTGGTGGGGGCAGTTTGGGGGTAAGTAGCAGGGATGCACACAGATACAGATTAAATGAAATGATGACTAGAGTAATTCAATCCATTTACATATGTTTGGCTTTTGATAGGAGTGGATCAAAAATTCTTAATTTGTCCTTTCTTTATTATGTTTTTCTGTTGCTTTTCCGTCTTCTTTGCTACCCTCCACTATTGAATATCATTTTCTTCCCTTAGTTACTAAAATTTCTGAACGTTGTTAGGCATAGATCTGCCAGGTTGAGAATGCCTGTCCCTTGTAACTGAGTGTAACTACTTCTACAGCAACAACAAATAATAATAACGACAAAAGCAAGAACCTATATACCACTTAATAAGTGTCGGGCAGTGTTTTCAACACTTTTTGCGTATTCCTCATGGAAACCTCTCAACAACTCTGTGTGGTGGGTGCTACAAATATCCTTACTTTTCAGATGTGGAAACTAAAGAACAGGGAGTAACTTGCCCAGGATCTCACAGCCAGTGAATCCTAGGGCTGGGATCCCTAGGGGCCCTTCCCTAATCTGAAGTTTTAAAGATATTTCTTAATATTTTCTTCTGAACATTTTAAAGTTTTGCTTTTCACATTTGAGTTATTAATCTATCTATAATGAATTTTGAGCATGATATGATGTAAGTATCCATTTTTATGGGAATAACTCATTTTCCCAGTTCCATTTATTGGTATGCAAACATAAAATTTCTATCTATGTCTGAGATTGTTTCTGCTTTCTATACTATTCTCCCGGCAAATTTGTGTATCCCTGTGCCGATATCAAATTGCCTTAATTGATTTAAATCCCAGTAAATTCCTTATACCAATTTATTCCTCTTCTCCAGGAGTGTACTGTACTGGTTACTCTAGACCCATGCTCCTCTCTAAAAATTTTAGATCCAGCTTTTCACACTTCCCAGAAAACCCCCTAAGGATTTTTAAAAATCAGGCTTGCAATAAAGCTGTAGATAAATTTGTAGAGAATTTGAATTTTGTGATAGTGACGTTCCCTCTCTGTGAATATGACATACACTTCCATTATTTGAATATTCTTTAATGTCTTTTAATAGAGTTTGAGACATTTCCATAGAGATCTTGCACATTGTTCGTTAGATTGATTAAGCAAATTTTTATTGGAATAAAACCTCTTTGCAACAGAGTTCACAGGTCTTAATTGTGCATAAGCTCCATGAATTCTCACAAATTGAATATGCTTTTGTCACCAGCACTCAGGTCAAGGAAGAGACCTTTACCAGACTCAGAAGTCCCCTTCCAGTCTTTCCGCCTCCCCCAGATAACCACTACTCTGACTTAGAACACCCTAGATTGATTTTATACCAGTTTTTGGACCTTATATATATGGAAACATTATTTTTGTATTTTGTTTGTTTCTTGCACTCCACGTGATGGTTATAAGATCTATTCATTTGACTCATTCTCACTGACTGCTTTATATTATTCCACTGTGTGAATATAACACAATATATTTACCCATTCCCTCTCTCTTTTTTTTTTTTTTGCGGTGCTCGGGGCTCTCACTGCTGTGGCCTGTCCCGTTGCGGGCATTTGGCTTATATGACGATTTCGGCTATTACAAATAATGAGGCCATGAACATTCTTACGAATGTCTTCTGGTGACCATTTGTATATATCGCTGTTGAATACATGCCTAGGGGTGGAACTGCTGGGTCATAGAGTACGCAAGTGTTTCAGCTTTAGTACATCTTGTGAAGCAATTTCCGAAGATGGTTTACATTTTACACTCCCACGAGGAGTATATGAAGGTTCCAGGTTTTCCTTATCCTATCCATACTTGGTAATGTCTTATTTATTTTTGTCATTCTAGTGGGTATATAGCGGTATCGAATTGTGGGCTTAGTTGACCTTTTTTCTTTCAAATTAAAAAAAAAACCTTTTTATTTTATATTGGAGTATAGCCGATTGACGATGTTGTGATAGTTTCAGGTGCACAGCAAAGCAACTCAGCCATGCATATACATGTAGCCATTCTCCCCCAAACTGCCCCCATCCAGGCTGCCACATATTAGTTGACCTTTTCTTGATAACTATTTGATGGATATCTTCTTTGTGAAATGAATAATTGTCCATAATTTTGCCCATTTTTCTATTGGGTTTTCTAGCTTCTAAAAAATCACTTTATAGGAGGTCTTTACTAATCTACATATAAGTCCTTTGTTAAGTACATGTATTTTAAATATATTTTCGCACACTGTGGCTTACCTCTTCACACTAAATGGTGTCTTTCTTTTTTTTTTTTTAATAAGTGTTTTGGACTAGCACTCAATGATCTTATTTATTTATTTATTTTTTATTATTTTTTAAATTAATTTATTTTTGGCTGTGTTGGGTCTTTTTTGCTGTGTGTGCGTGGGCTTTCTCTAGTTGCAGCGAGAAGGGGCTACTCTTCGTTGCAGTGTGCAGGCTTCTCATTGCTGTGGCTTCTCCTTTTGCGGAGCACGGGCTCTAGGCACGCAGGCTTCAGTAGCTGTGGCACGCGGGCTCAGTAGTTGTGGCTTGTGGGCTCTAGAGCTCAGGCTCAGTAGTTGTGGCTTACAGGCCTATTTGCTCCGCAGCATGTGGGATTTTCCCAGACCAGGGATCGAACACGTGTCCCTTGCACTGAGCCACCAGGGAAGCCCATAAATCTTAAGTCTTTACTCTGAGCTTTGGATCATCAGTTCATCTGTATTTTTTAAATTAATTTTTATTGGAGTATAGTTGCTTTACAATGTTGTGTTAGTTCATCTCTATTTTGAAAGTCATTTCTTAATAGCATATTCCCAAAACGAGATTACCAAAGCAGACTATCACATCAGGAAGTTTTGCTGACATGACCACATATGTAATCTTGAGTCCATGGGACTGGGTTAGGTGAAGCTTTTGACAAAGAATCAAAATATGTACACAAACAAGCAAAAGTAGTAGTAATAATGAGGGAAACAGCAAATTAATCATGAACTAAAGATACCTCTATTCTCTCCTCATTCCCTTTCCTGTCTAGCTCAGGTTTCTGGTGATTTCTATAGGAAAGAATCACCCAATTACGTGTTTTTTCTTTCTTTTTAAATAGATTTATTTATTTAATTTTTGGCCGCGTTGGGTCTTCGTTGCTGCTACTCTTTGTTGTGGTGCACAGGCTTCTCATTGCGGTGGCTTCTCCTGTTGTGGAGCACAGGCTCTAGGCACGTGGACTGCAGTAGCTGTGGCACGTGGGCTCAGTAGTTGTTGCTCGCGGGGTCTAGAGCGCAGGCTCAGTAGTTGTGGCCCATGGGCTTAGTTGCTCCGCGGCATGTGGGATCTTCCCGGACCAGGGCTTAGAACCCGTGTCCCCTGCATTGGCAGGCAGATTCTTAACCGCTGTGCCACCAGGGAAGTCCCACGTGTTTTTTCAATTCACTGAAATATACGTTTTACGGTAGAAAGAAGTTCAGACATTTTCCTGGGAAAGCTTAAATGTGATTCAGCCTAAAAGTGAGATTGTGCTATAAATATTTTATCCACCATTAGCTCAAGAAAATGAATGGAAGCATTGCTTTTTCTTGCACTAGATGGCAGTGTTTCTCTGCAAACCAAACCAGATTGACAGGCTAGCCAGCTTCCTCTAGGAGGTGCCCAAGCTCTCTCAGTAGCTTTCCTGACTCAGGAAGTCAATTTAGAAGTGGTACAAGCTTCTATTTTTGAGGAAGGAGTGACACTAACAGTCCCCTGAGGACTGAGACTGAGTTAGAAGTAGGGAAGGGAAGAGAATGAGTGAAAGAGAAGAGAGGGCATGCTTAATTACAGCAAACGCTTCAGTGAAAACACAGCAGGAAGCAGATATTTTTCTGAGGAAGTGTCTTTGGACCTAACTCTGGATTTGAGAATGAATCTTGCTTTCCTTCTTTCTGATGTTCTATATTCACAAGCTTTCTTTATCCGATTGTCTTGGAAAGAATCTGAATAATAGGCAGTGCAGCTTTAGGTCTTAATATGACTCAGCTAGGAATCAATTCACCTTATAAGATGCTTACTTTATGTTATTGTGCCTATTAATTTAAAAAAAATTTTTTTTCCAGAACATTTCTTTTAGTATTGCCACTTTTCATCAATAGACATTTATGGAGATAATTCTATGTTCAAAATATTGTGCTAGCCAGGGAACTATATTCAATATCCTGTAATAAACCATAATGGAAAAGAATATGAAAAAGTATATATATCTGAATCACTTTGCTGTACACCAGAAACTCACATAATATTTTACATCAACTATACTTCAATAAAAAATAAATTTACAAAATTTAAAAAAAGAGAGATAAGGGAAAGTAATAAAAAACAACTGCGCTAGCACTTTGGTATATACAAAGAAGTACTTGGTAGGTACTGAAAAAGTGCTATTATCTTGCTGTATAAGTATATTGAGTTGTCAAAAATGGCACAGTCAGCCACCTCTCTATGAAGGGGCTGTATTTTCAAATTTTTTGGAACTCAAAATATACTTTCTAATTAAAATGTTCCTACTGCATGGCTGTCAGTTTTCTGAGTTAACCCATAATATTAATACTTCATATTTTTTTATCATTTTCCTTTATCATCAGAGTAATCTATGATTATTTTTAAAAATATAAATATAAATAAAAATATTGTAATCATCCCAAATTCCATCCCCAGAGATAACCGCTGCTAACATTTTGATGTCAATATTTTTCTCTGTTCATTACAAAAAAATTGTCATAATATTTAATTATCAGGAGCATTTCGCTTCATCAATTAAAATTCTTCAAACGTGCGCTCTGGAGAGAGACTGCCTGATTTGATTTCTGGAGCTAACACTGAGTTTGATCTCTTTATCTGTAAAGTGGAAGTAATGAGAATCCCTCCAACACAGGAGTATCTATAAATGAGATAATACAGGTAATGTGCCTGGCATGTAAGAAATGCCCAATAAACGTTAGCTTTTATGTTGCTATTACCATTATTACATAAAATTTTCTCCTATTATAAAATCGATTCAAAGTTTAGAAAAGTCAAAGGAGTATAAATAAGAACATAAAAATCACGTATAGTCTCACTACACAGAGATGATCATTGTTAATCTTCCAATTCTTTTTTAACGGTTTTCTTAAAAAAAATCCAAATAGGGATCCAACTGTATGGTTTTGTTTGCTGCTATTTGACTTATTATTATCTCACCAAAAAGAAATCCTGATTTTATTGGCTGCAAGATAGTCTATTGTACGGAAGTATTGTAATGTAATTAACTATTTCCCTATTACTGGATGTTTGAGTGGCTTCCAGTGTTTTGCTATTATAAACAATGATGTGATGAATAGTTTAGATAAAGCTTTGTTTGCATTCGGCTTATTTATCTAGATTAATGTCATAGAACTGGAATTATTAAGTTGATGTATATGAACTGTTTTTTGTTGTTTTTTTTTATTGTTTGGCTGCGTTGGGTCTTGGTTGCTGGGCGCGGGCTTTCTCTAGTTGAGGCAAGCGAGGGCTACTCTTCATTGTGGTGCGTGGGCTTCTCACTGCGGTGGCTTCTCTTCTCTTGTTGCGGAGCACGGGCTCTAGGAGCGCAGGCTCAGTAGGTGTGGCGCACAGGCTCAGCAGTTGGGGCTCACGGGCTCTAGAGCACAGGCTCAGTAGTTGTGGTGCATGGGCTTAGTTGCTCCGCAGCATGTGGGATCTTCCCAGACCAGGGCTTGAACCCGTGTCCTCTGCATTGGCAGGCGGATTCTTAACCACTGCGCCACCAGGGAAGTCCTATGAACTGTTTTTCAATTCTTGATGTACACTGGCTAAATTCTTTTTAGAGCATTTCAACTGATTTATATTTCCTCCAGCCTCAGTGAGGCTGCCTGTTACTTTAAGTACTCTCTCATTTCAAATTTTGGCTAATTTGAAAAGTACAAAGTGCAATCTCGTCTCACTTGGCATGACTGATGAATGATGCAGCAAGATTTTTTTTTCCCTATTATCATATGTTCTGTGAAATATCTTTTTCCTTTGTCCATTTTCCTATTGTGATCTTATTTTTTAAAAGGCAATTTGTGTCAGTTTTTTATATAATACATACGCTAACTCATTACCATATTCATAGTAGTTATTCTTTGAAATTTGAAGATTACTTTTTCTTAGGTTTACAGTGGAATTTTCTTGAGGGAAAGAAAATTTGAATTTGTGTGCAATCAGACCTGTTTAATTTGTATGTGTGTCAGTGGGGGGGTGGATTTTGTCTTTTGTTTTTATGCTTGAAAACATCCTTCCTCACCCAGAGATCAGGTTAAATTTTCTTCCACAATTAAAAAGTAATCTGTGGGGTGAAGCTTTGAGACTGTGTGACTCTCTTGTTCCCCCAAAAAACTCTCACTACTTGCTTTTTAAATCCATTGATAGCTCTTGCTTGAATCAATTATTTCATTGATGATTGCAATATATAATTAATTCTTAAAAATGTAACAATTTTAATCCATCTGGACTTTGGTTTGAATACACTATGAGAGGAAAAGTTAAACTGACTTTATTCTTTCCAAGTGTGCATATTTACTTTTTATTAATTAGTTTTTTTTAACTGAAAAAGTAACACCGTGTGATAAAAATGCAAACAGTAAAAAAGGAAATACAATAAAAGTAAGTTCTCCTCTTACAGTCTTGGTGGGAATGTAAATTGGTGGAACCTCTATGGAGAACAGTATGGAGGTTCCTTAAAAAACTTAAAATAGAGTTACCATATGATCCAGCAGTCCTACTCCTGGGCATATATCTGGAGAAAACCATAATTCGAAAAGATATATACATCCAGTGTTCATTGCAGCACTGTTTACAATAGCCAAGACATGGAAGCAACCTAAATGTCCATCAAAAGATGAATGGATAAAGAAGATGAGGTGTATATATATATATATATATATATATATATATATATATATATATTATATTTATATTTATATTACTCAACCATAAAAAAGAAAGAAATGATGCCATTTGCAGCCACATGGATGGACCTAAAGATTATCATACTAAGTGAAGTAAGTCAGACAGAGAAAGACAAATATCATATGATAATCACGTATATGGAATCTAAAGTATGATACAAATGAACTTATTTACAAAATGGAAACAGACTCACAGACATAGAGAACAAACTTATGGTTACCAAAGGGGATAGCTGGGGTGGGGGGATAAATTAGGGGTTTGGGATTAGCAGATCCAGACTCATATATGAAATAGATAAACAACAAGGTCCTACTGTATAGCACAGGGAACTATATCCAATATCTTGTAATAAACTATAATGGAAAAGAATAGATATATACATATAACTGAATCACTTTGCTGTACACCTGAAACTAACACATTGTAAGTCAACTATACTCCAATTTAAAAAAGTTAAGTTCTCTTCTCACCCTGGTCCTTCAGTTCCCCTCTTCAGAGTCAGTGTTGCCTGTTTCTTGTATACCTTTCCAGAATTATTCTAATACACAAGTTCGTGTGTGTGTAAGTCCAAGTGTGTGTGTATGTTCGCCCATTTTTACACAATGGAAGCATACTACACACACTGTTGTGTCCCTGGATTCTTTCTTAACATTTTTGACATTCATTTCTTATTAGTTCATAAAGGGCTACCTTAGTCTTTTTTTTTTTTTTTTTTTTTTTGATGACTGCAAGAGAGCTGTATTTGAAAATGTATGGTTTATTTGACCCATTTCTAACTTCAAAATAGACTTTCATGAGCTGGACTGGGAATGTGCCTTATTTTGACTTTTCTGTGGGAATAGATGTACTGTCACCAGTGGCCCCTGGAGCATTTGCAACCCCTACTAGTAGGTAAGCTCACTGAGGGCACTGGGTTTCTTCTTCTTTGCTGTGCCCCCAGTGTAAGTTAGCTCCCTGTGCTCCCCTAACCTTCTGTTTTACAGGCTTCATCCTCACCTTGTAGCCCTGAATCGAGGAGCCCTTTGACAGATCTCCTTTCCCTTGCCCCGCTGGAGGCTACTAAGTACTGAATAGTGAATGTGATAACTTGGAGGTGCCGGAACAACTGGGACAATTCGAAAATTGTTAACAACTAGCCTCTGAGAGATTGATCATAAGTGCAACTTAAAGTGCCAGTTGAAGAGCAAACCACTGGATGTGACCCCTTGTCATGACTGCCTCTCCTGTTCATCCCAATCTCCCACTATGACCACTTATCTTTGGAACTCCCAACTCCCACAAGTTTTGACCCAACTTGGACCTGTAATCCATTGCTGCTATCGATTTGACACTACTTTTTTTTTATTGTGGCTGTGCTGTGCAGCATGCGATCTTAGCTCCCCAATCAGGGATCAAATCCGCATCCCCTGCAGTGGAAACGAGCTTGGAGCCCTAACCACTGGACTGCCAGTGAAGTCCCTGTCACTACTTCTTATCACTATCACATCCTCGTGTCTTTCCTTGCCCAGCTGAACTCTCAATAGTTCCATCATGATATTCAGAGAAAGGGGAGAACAGGATAGACAAGAGAAGTCAGAGAATGTGGGACTCAAACGGATCCTTTGGTGAGTGGGTGATACTGATGCGTGAGTTCTGGGGCTGTGTAACAAAGTACCAGAGACTGGTGGGCATCGACATCAGATATTATTTCCTTACAATTCTGGAGACTAGGTCTTGGAGCTCCAAGATCAAGGTATCAGCAAAATGGTTGTCTTCTGAGGCCTCTCTCCTTGGCTTGTAGGTGGCTGTCTTCTCCTCATATCCTCACATGCTCTCCCCTCCGTGCACGTCTGTGTCCTCGTCTCCTCTTCTTATGAAGACACCAGTCATATTGGATTAGCCCCACCCATATGACCTCATTTTAACTTAATTATTCCTTTAAAACACAATCTCCAAGTAGAGTCAGATTCTGAGGTTCTGGGGTTAGGACTTTGGCATATGAATTTCGAGGGAACAGTTAAGCCCATAACACTTGGAAGGGTTGGGGAAGGAGAAGGATTTCTCAGGAAAAGAAACAGTGTGAACAAACAGCTGATCAAGAGTGAGCAGGGTGTAGTGAGCTAGAGAGTGGAGTCCTGGAGGAGAGGGTTGATTGACATCAGGGAGGCAATAAGGAGTACAAGTGGGCAGGGGCATAGGCCAGAACATGGGGAGGGGCGGTGCTCTGTGGATCAGAGCAGTGACGTGATGGAAGTGACATTTTAGGCAGGGAAATCTCGTCTCACATTAAGCACCTAAGAGTGGCCCAGATGTGTGGGGGAGGTGATAGGATACGTGTGCAATAATATAACTGGAAGGAGAAGCTAAAGACTTGAGAAACAATTTGAAGAAGGAAATAATAAGACTTGGAGACAAGGGGCATAAGGGCTGGAGGTGGGGATGGGGGATGGGGTGGGGAAGCAGAGAATTTTCTAGCTAAGAAATTGGAATGTAGGAGGTACCAGGGAGCAGGAAGCTAGATGGTGTTCTCGATTTAAAAGCAGGAAAAGACAACCCTCAGACTGGGAGAAAGTAGTTGCAAATGAAGCAACTGACAAAGGATTAATCTCCAAAACATACAGGCAACTCATGCAGCTCAATATCCAAAAAACAAACAACCCAATCCAAAAATGGGCAGAAGACCTAAATAGACATTTCTCCAAAGAATATATACAGATTGCCAACACACACATGAAAGAATGCTCAACATCATTAATCATTAGAGAAATGCGAGTCAGAACTACAATGAGGTATCATCTCACACCAGTCAGAATGGCCATCATCAAAAAATCTACAAACCATAAATGCTGGAGAGGGTGTGGAGAAAAGGGAACCCTCTTGCACTGCTGGTAGGAATGTAAATTGATGCAGCCACTATGGAGAACAGTATGGAAGTTCCTTAAAAAACTAAAAATAGAGCTACCATGTGACCCAGCAATCCCACTACTGGGCATATACCCTGAGAAAACCATAATTCAAAAGAGTCATGTACCAAAATGTTCATTGCAGCTCTATTTACAATAGCCAGGACATGGAAGCAACCTAAGTGTCCATCATTGGATGAATGGATAAAGAAGATGTGGCACATATATACAATGGAATATTACTCAGCCATAAAAGGAACGAAACTGGGTTATTTGTAGTGAGGTGGATGGACCTAGAGACTGTCATACAGAGTGAAGGAAGTCAGAAAGAGAAAAACAAATACCGTATGCTAACACATATATATGGAATCCAAAAAAAAAGAAGAAAACAAAGAAAAATAAATGGTCAGAAGAACCTAGGGGTAAGACAGGAATAAAGATGCAGACCTACTAGAGAATGGACTTGAGGATATGGTGGGGGAGGGTAAGCTGGGACAAAGCGAGAGAGTGGCATGAACATAGATACACTACCAAACGTAAAATAGATAGCTAGTGGGAGGCAGCCGCATAGCACAGGGAGATCAGCTCGGTGCTTTGTGACCGCCTGGAGGGGTGGGATGGGGAGGGTGGGAGGGAGGGAGATGCAAGAGGGAGGAGATATGGGGACATATGTATATGTATAACTGATTCACTTTGTTATAAAGCAGAAACTAACACACCATTGTAAAGCAATTATACTCCAATAAAGATGTTAAAAAAATTAAAGCAGTCTTTGCCATAGAGAACAGACTTGGGGTTGCCAAGTGGAGGGGGGCAGGGAGAGGGTTGGACTGGGAGTTTGGGGTTAACAGAGGCAAACTATTACATATAGAATGGATAAACAGCAAGGTCCTACTGTATAGCACAGGGAACTATATTCAACCTCCTGTGATAAACCATAATGGAAAAGAATATTAAAAAAAAGAATGTCTGCATGTGTATGACTGAGTCACTTTGCTGTACAGCAGAGACTGGCACAACATTGTAAATCAACTACACTTTAATAAAAAAGAAAAAAAACCAGCCTTTGCCCTAATTGTTTTGAGTCTCAGAACTGGAGGGCTCAGAAGGACCTGAGAAGTCGTTTAATCCATGCTCTTCATTTTGTCTACAAGGGCCTGGCCTGTTTGATTACAGCCTGTATGTAATCACCTGCTATTTCACTGTTTCCTCTCAGTGCCGCCACGGAAATTCTAGTCTTCACGAAACCCACAGAAAGTGAGTGCTGTGTAGCTCATTACAGGGAGGAGCTCACTCCACCAGGGGGTGGGGCCGGTGTCGGGGGTGCTGGCATTGCCCCAGCGCTACTGCCCTGGTGGACTGACAAACCTAGGCAGTCACCAGGCCCATCACCTTACCTGCCTCAAGGCTGAAAGCTGAAGGCCCAACCAGATGGCCCCTGGAGGCCTTTGCAGCTTTGAGACCTGGGACGTTAGCAGGCTTGGTCACCAGGGCCCATGGCTCTGCTACCCCATCTGTGTTCTCACAGTTTCATGAGTGAACTTTAACTTCAACCCCCTCTGTCTATTTAAGAGATGAGTTTTCAGATTTAAATAGAAGAAGCAACCCAACTACTTAAAATGACAGGGAGGCATAAATGTGGATATCAGATCTTTAACCAAGAGCTGGGACTAAGAAGGGGTGCAAAGGATGAGAAAAGAGGCCATGGGCATTCAAGATAAACGGGAGAACTCACCCATGTTTGCCTGCTGCACGTGGTCTTTCAGCCCTGTGTTCCCAGCTCTGGAGCTGAACCATGAAAGGTGGGCAAAGCCAAGTCCCCCCTGGCAGATGGGTGAAGGGCTCCAGGCCGAGGTTCCTAATGAACCTGGCAGAGCTGGGGCCTGGCGCTGGGAAATTACCCTTCCTCGGACTCTGATTTCTCCCCAGAGGGTTGCATAGCGCTCTTGTATTTTAATTATGTCACCAGCGTTATGCTCTAATGCTGTCAATGTGGTTACAGGTAGCAAACAATCACAAATCATTACTCACTTTATTTTTCCTTCAGAACATACTCATCAGCCACACATGCGCACCATAAACTGAGCCCAGCTAGTTAAATCTGACTGTAAAGTTTTTAAAAACGGTGTTCATACAAAAACCACACTTCTTTGCAGAATATTGTTATTATTCTCTTTGTAATTTCACGGCTGTTGAAATATGGGAAAAATATTTTGAAACTCAAGAAATCAATTGTTTCAAAAATCTAAAATATTTCTGTGCTTGTTCAATGGATTTGCAAGGGTGCTAACTAAAACTTACAAAGGCCCACAGTTTGCAGCTCCAGAGACCACAGTCCTATCCTCTGTGATTCATACAAATCCTCGCCTGCTTGTAGTTGAAAATGCAGGAAATCTGTTTTAAAATCGTGCCTTTAACATGTTTTTCCCAGGGCAAACTTAATTCTGTAAACTGTTCTCCACCACATTCAACATACGCTAATCATCTACAGTTCAAGGTCAAACTGTGTTCTGTAACTTGCTCTATTAATGAAACCATGAAACACATTTTTGTTTCAATTTATTTCAAAATCATCTCTGGTTTTAACAGACTTTAAAAAAATTTTTTTTTGCATAAAATTCAACTAATGATAGACATGGAGAAATAGCACAATTAAAAAAATTTCATCAAAGTATAGTTGATTCACCACGTTGTGTTAGTTTCAGGTGTACAGCAATGGCATAATTTTTTTTTTAACATCTTTATTGGAGTATAATTGCTTTACAATGGTGTGTTCGTTTCTGCTTTATAACAAAGTGAAACAGTTATACATGTACATATGTTCCCATATCTCTTCCCTCTTGAGTCTCCCTCCCTCCCACCCTCCCTATCCCACCCTTCTAGGTGGTCACAAAGCACCGAGTTGATCTCCCTGTGCTACGCAGCTGCCTCCCACTAGCTATCTATTTTACGTTTGGTAGTGTATATATGTCCATGCCTCTCTCTTGCTTTGTCCCAGCTTACCCTTCCCCCTCCCCATATCCTCAAGTCAACTCTCTAGTAGGTCTGCATCTTTATTCCCATCTTGCCCCTAGGTTCTTCATGACAATTTTTTTTTTTAGATTCCATACATATGTGTTAGCATACGGTATTTGTTTTTCTTTTTTTGACTTACTTCACTCAACATGACAGTCTCTTAAGTCCAGCCACCTCACTACAAATAACTCAGTTTTGTTCATTTTTATGGCTGAGTAATATTCCATTGTATATATGTGCCACATCTTTATCCATTCATCTGTTGATGGACACTTAGGTTGCTTCCATGTCCTGGCTATTGTAAATAGAGCTGCAGTGAACATTGTGGTACGTGACCCTTTTTGAATTATGGTTTTCTCAGGGTATATGCCCAGTAGTGGGATTGCTGGGTCATATGGTAGCTCTATTTTTAGTTTTTTAAGGAACATCCATACTGTTCTCCATAGTGGCTGTATCAATTTACATTCCCACCAACTCTGCAAGAGGGTTCCCTTTTCTCCATACCCTCTCCAGCACTTATTGTTTGTAGATTTTTTGATGATGGCCATTTTGACTGGTGTGAGGTGATATCTCATTGTAGTTTTGATTTGCATTTCTCTGATGATTAATGATGTTGAGCGTTCTTTCATGTGTCTGTTGGCGGCATAATTTTTTAAAGCCATCAAATTGTAAATAAAATGAAAACTGATAATATAAATAGATTTCAAGTTAATTTGCTATAATATGATATTAATTTAATATGAATTCCATTTCCCTTTGTAACTATTATATTTAATAGCATCTGTTTTAATATGGGAGGACTAACAGTTTAGCTGTATTTTTTTAAAAAAGAAACCTTATGAAAAGATTTTGTTTTTAAAATATTAAATGTTTACCTACAGTCATTTGCAATGATCATAACTCAAGCATGGCCTTTCTAATATTTGTACTGGATGCTAAGGAATGAAATGAAAATCAATAACAAGGCATATTATATTTAATTCATATGATTAATACAATCACAATGTTGTTACATCTCCTGAAAAAGGAAGGAATGCAAATTAACATGGAATTTTGTGAGAATAATACAAAAATCCTCCTTAATAAACCACACGGGTTTTTTTATTAAAAAAAATTTTTTTAAATAAATTTATTTATTGGCTGCGTTGGGTCTCCATTTCTGCGCATGGGCTTTCTCTAGTTGCAGCGAGTGGGGGCTACTCTTCATTGCGGTGCACGGGCTTCTCACTGCGGTGGCTTCTCTTGTTGCGGAGCACGGGCTCTAGACATGCAGGCTTCAGTAGTTGTGGCATGCAGGCTCAGTAGTTGTGGCATAAGGGCTCAGTAGTTGTGGCACATTGGCTTAGTTGCTCAGTGGCATGTGGGATCTTCCCTGACCAGGGATCGTACCCGTGTCCCCTGCATTAGGCAGGTGGATTCTTAACCACTGCGCCACCAGGGAAGTCCTAAGCCACACACTTTAAAAAGCAGAACCCTAAACCTGAAGAATAATTTTTCTCTATTTAAATGAGGTGAGAAGAACATTTTCATTTTTACTCGAAAACTTTTTACTCCGTTAATTGTTACTTTACTTTGTTGGAGTTTTACAAAGTACACCATAATCAGAAGGCAAAAACCAAAGAAATAGAAACTTGCATTAAACCTATTTAACAACAAGCTAATAATGATAGTGTATTGTTTATTTGTGTGTGTCTTAAGGTTTAGGAAAAGAAAGAGATTCGTTACCTTGAGCGAGCAAACAGTCTGTTTTCAGTGATTAGCTCAAATGGCAAAGGATTGTTTGCTCACGTTTCATCTTCTTTGTCCATCCCAAACGAAATAATAAGTAGCGGGATTTTGGCTTCGTTTTCAGTGATGTGCTATGAAGATGGGAGCACACATGTGAGAACCAACCTGTTGGTTGGTTGAGCTATAGATAAAAGCTGTTGGCCTCTGTGGTCCCCAACCCACACAGCGTTTCTGCAGAAAGTCACAGTGCCCCTGCCTCATGTGGGTCCAGCAGCCTCCTGACTCTCTCCCCCAGCCAAGATGCATCATCTCCCGGGGAGGCTGGATGTGCCGTGGAATAAGCACAGCCTTTGGAGTCAGATAGACCACAGCTCAACCTGCTCTGCCATCAACTCCCTGGGCGATTACATCTCCCTGAGCCTCAGTGTCATTCTATGGGCCAGGGCTAAGTAGGACTGACCACTCATCTGGAGAGGCTGGAGGGTTGCA
Source organism: Globicephala melas (assembly GCF_963455315.2). NCBI lineage: Eukaryota > Metazoa > Chordata > Mammalia > Artiodactyla > Delphinidae > Globicephala > Globicephala melas. Next base: position 12,136,226 of record NC_083317.1, on the reverse strand, counting down.
CGAGACAACATAAGTAAATATAAGCTTGCCACATACTTAGGAGATACAAAATAAAATACCATTTGATGTAGACGTCTAGGCCTGGGTTTAATCTGGCTCCTGTAACCTTAGGCAATTCACATGACTTCTCTGAACCTCCGTGTTTTCATCTGTAAAATGAGTCCATAAGGTTCAATCAAGACAGGGTCATGAGAGTGCTTTGTAAATGGTAAAGCATTAAATAATATTACAAACGTATCTTTCAACACACATTTTTCTCATGTTACCTTGAGAAAAAATATCTTCCCACAGATGAGGAAATTGAAGCTCAAGTACATTAACGTGAAGTCCTCCAGCTAGGATATAGCCCAAATAATATAATTGTAATGCTATTCTTAAACATTATACTCAAATGTTATAATATTAATATTACACTCAAATACTAATACTCAAATGTTATAAGATTAATACCATACTCAAAGAATATACTATAGGACCAGTATTCACATATTATAATGCCATACTCAGATATTCTAATATACTAATACTCAAATATTGTAATTAAAACACCGTACTTAAATATTATACCATTATATTTACACTCACATATTGTGATTATAATACTATCGTTTGAGTTTTCTTATAGTTATCTCTTTGTTTTGTGTTTTGCCATTTATTTCCAAGTTTTGACTCTGTGAACACCCATCTCCTGGATGGAGTGGAAGTTCCCCTTAGACAAGATAGCGGAGCACTAAATGCTTTAGGTAGACCAGCTCCTCACATCTGTGTTTTGCAGCTGTTGATCCAAGGCAGGACAATTTTGCCTCCTCTCTCAAGATTTTTCCTGCTTGTTCTTTAAAAAACTAAAAATAGAATTACCATATGACCCAGAAATCTCACTACTGGGCATATACCCTGAGAAAACCATAACTCAAAAAGAGTCATGTACCACAATGTTCATTGCAGCTCTATTTACAATAGCCAGGACATGGAAGCAACCTAAGTGTCCATCGACAGATGAGTGGATAAAGAAGATGTGGCACATGTATACAATGGAATATTACTCAGCCATAAAAAGAAAGGAAATTGAATTATTTGTAGTGAGGTGGATGGACCTAGAGACTGTCATACAGAAAAAAATTGGTCAGAAGAACCTAGGGGCCAGATGGGAATAAAGATGCAGGCCTAGTAGAGAATGGACTTGAGGACACGGGGAGGGGGAAGGGTAAGCTGGGACAAAGTGAGAGAGTGGCATGGACATATATACACTACCAAACGTAAAATAGATAGCTAGTGGGAAGCAGCTACATAGCACAGGAAGATCAGCCTGGTGCTTTGTGACCACATAGAAGGGTGGGATAGGGAGGGTGGGAGGGACATGCAAGAGGGAGGAGATATGTGGATATATGTATATGTATAGCTGATTCACTCTGTTATAAAGCAGAAACTAACACACCATTGTAAAGCAATTATACTCCAATAAAGATGTTAAAAAAAAAAAAAAAGACTTTCCCACTCAATCCAGGCTGCATGGTCTCCCAATTTCCTGATCTGGGATGCACAGAGGCAACACCATTTGATTACACCACACTGCAGAAAAGGACCAAAGATTCAGGGTCAGGCATCAGATGTGGATAAACCATAGTGGAGGGAGGCATTTCAAGAAAAAAGTTGAGACTTGGGTTCTTGGTTTTTGAGAGCTCATTGACTACAGAATCCTGCAAGTATGTACACAAGTGATGTTTTAAAGCTCAAGTTGGTTTCTCTACATGCTGTAGTCTCTTTCTGGCTACCTTGGGGAATTTGCATTCTTTAAAAAATGGTCTTAATACTGCATAAAAGCTCACTTAGTGACAAATAGATAAGCAATCACACGCAAAAGGAATTCTTTTTCATAAAGGAAGACATGAAAAATATTCAGACTTCACCAGCACTCCAGCAATGGAAATGGCAGCAACTTATGTGATTAGCCAACATGTTTTAGGATGAAAATTTGCTGTGTCCATGAGGTCTTGGCAAAAGGCTACATAGCCAGTTACCATGTAAATTGGTTCAAAGCATTTGAAAATCAGGCAGCAATTCGGATCTAAGATCTAATAACATGAAATACACGTTCGTAATATTTGATCCAGTAATCAGACTTCTTGGAATCTGTCTTAGGCAAAGAATTCAAAAGAAGTTGAATACTATGTGTTTGAAAATGTTCACTATAACCTTTACTGTTCAGGTTGAACATTTGGAAACAAGCTAATAATAACTACCACTTGTATGGGCTCTGCAGCTCAGAAACAGCTCTCATGCACATCATCTCTGATTTTATGGTGGCCCTGGGAGGTACAGTGCTGTTACCCTCACTTCATAGACGAAGAAACTCATGTTCAGAGTGGTTAAGGTACACAGATCACACTGTTGGAAAAAGGCAGCCCAGGACTGAAGCTGTCTCGCCTATAGTATAACATCCCTTTATATATATATATATATATCTCCAGCAGTAGGGTACAGGTTAACTATATGAGCTTGATGAAATAAATATCTAGACACTAAAACAATCGTTACAAAAGCAGCATAGCAATATTCAACAACACATGGCTGAAAAAACGCAAAATACAAATATCCCATCTTTGCTGCAATTATATAGAATTACATAGCCATAGCAGTTAAGGACTTAGAAGGGAAAGGAAGAGATTAAAATCACTGAGAAGTTTCCTTTTATTTTAGTGCCACTGGGTTTATAATTTCATATTGCTATGAACCACCTGGCACCCTTAACTCTTCAGTGGAATCGTAATTTTCTTAGGAAAAATAATGTATGTCGAAAATAACTCCACTGGGTTGTACTTGCTTTGAGAACTTTAAATACAAAGGTGACTGGAAATCAAAATAAAGCTTTTCAGGGAATTATGGATCCATAGAGTAACAAAGGCCTGTGAAGGATGGGCTGGGGCTGGTCGCAGAGGCTGGGCCCCGCAGTCCTAAGTCCCATGGACTGGCTGTTTCATCTCAATGACACTTGTGAAGCGAATCTTGTGTGGAGCGTGGGGAGGTGGGGCCTCCTTGGGAGGCTGACGAAAGAGGGCTGGTCTTGGCAAATGGAATTGGACTCTGGGAGGCTGGAGGAGCCTCCATTGTCCTCAGCTCCAGTGATTAAATGCCGGATTAAAGAGGAAGCACTCCTTCCAACCCTCCCTGCCCCCCAACCTCGGCTCATCAGGCCCATTCACAAGGCTCCTTCCAAAAAATATTGACAGGGTTGCCTTCTATTCATCGCCCTCACAGCTGACACTGCCACCCAGACAAAGGGGCTTCAGGAGGTTAATTAAAACCAGGTAATAGAAGGTATCAAGGACCAACACTTCAAAAATGCCACAGGGGCTCTGGGGCAGGGGAAAAGACATATGGTGTGAAAGCCACCTCCTGGCCACGGCTCCACGCTCAAGCTTTGTTTGGAACTTGCACTCAGTGATTTTCCTGTGCTGATGGATGTGAGGACGTACTTTCTCCCGACCAAGCACGCTGTGTCTACGGCACATCTTAGCCTAGCTAGTTTTCTGCCTTTTCCAGACAAGACGTGTTGTGTCTGGCAGCATCACCTGCAGCCTCTTTATCAAACTGATATTTGATGACAGTTGGTATTTAGTTCTCCCTTGTCACCATGGGCACCCACCCAGGATCTGCCAGGATGCCATCAGACTAAGCTAGTATCTTGGGCTAAACTTAGTATTCCCTCAGTCTACATACTGGGTCTCAGTAGGCGGGACAGAAATATTAAAAGGTTGGGGAGAAAGATTTATGGAAATACTGCCTGGACTAAAGGGATATAGATATTAGATTCATTACATAGGCCTAAATATTCATTTGCTTATTTAAAGGCAAATGTATTGTGCAGTGCCTTCAAAATAGTAGGCACTCAGTAAGTACATGTTGCAGTTGAATAAATGAGTGACTTAGGGAATCAAAGCATAAACTTTCATGGTAAATTGCCTGGACTTTGTCACTTACTACCTGTGTGACGTTGGACATGTTACTTAAGCTCAGTTTCCTCATCTGAAAAACAAAGATGATGATGATGATGATAGTACTTTCTTTACAGGCTGCTCTGAGGATTGAAGGTATTAATACATGCAAAGCTGTTAGATTAGCATCTGTCACAGAATACATGCTATATAAGTGTGAACTACAATTATTATTATTATTTGCTTTCAGCAAAAATTTCTAGAGGTGTGTTAACAGCATCCCCCTTCCTACAGTGCCAAAGAGAATAGAAACATCAGTGTGGAGAGGGATAATACTATTTCTTTATTGTATATCCTTAGGTACAATTCTAAAAGAAAATATTAGCATATAAGATTCAGGAGTTTATTAAAATGCAAAAGTCGGGCTTCCCTGGTGGCGCAGTGGTTGAGAGTCCACTTGCCAATGCAGGGGACGCGGGTTCGTGCCTCAGTCCGGGATGATTCCACATGCCGCGGAACGGCTGGGCCCGTGAGCCATGGCCACTGAGCCTGCGCGTCTGGAGCCTGTGCTCCGCAACGGGAGAGGCCACAACAGTGAGAGGCCCACATACCGCAAAAAAAAAATAATAAAAAAATTAAAAAATGCAAAAGTCATAGGAATGAAAGGATAGTTTGACAGTATGAAATCTGATATCAAAATTCACTATATTAATAGGTCACAGGGCAAAAACCCCATAAGTATATTTTTGATGGCCAAAAGAACTTTTTATCAAAATTTAACAGCCATTTTTTATTTAAAAAGTTTTAATTAGGAATAGATCCTAGACACAATGGGAAAAACATTTTCCTATTATCAAAGATAAGACAATATTGACCACTATGAAAACTATTATTTAATATTATTCTGGAAGTACTAGCCAATGCAATAAGAAAAGAGAAGACAAAAGAGAAGAGAAACAAACAAACAAAAAACTCCTGTACATATGGGGTTAGGAATTATTTGCAGATGATATTATTATATATTTCTAAAATTCATAAAAGTCTATTGAAAAGCTGTTAGAAATAAGATAATTAACTAAAGTGCCTGGTTACAAAGTTAGTTATACATAGGTTAATAGGTTTTTCTATAAGTAGGTAAACTGGGATGAAATTGAACACTTCCAAGTCTGATAGGCTATATTATTATTTGCCTCAGCAAACCAGGCTTCATTCTGCCTCTGAGCAGTGGGCTGTGACATGATGAATTTCTGTTGGATAAACTGAAGTAGTGCCTTGGACAACAAGGCAATTCCTCATCAAGAGACACTTTTTGTTGCCTCTGATTACCTGCTGGCAGGAACTAAGTTTGTCTGTTATATGTGTGCCATGTGTTTTAAATCAGAGTCTTTGAAGTTGTTCACATAAAGAGGATTAGTCATAGTTCTAGGGAGATATAAAGACTAAGCCAAAAGAAGCAGAGTTCATATGGCTTCATGCATCTGTTAACCTGGCTTTGACACATTTCCTTGTTGTAGTATGGGTATTTCATGCACTGTTTGCCTTGAAATGGTCACAGATTTAATCAATTCTTTATGGTACTAGACCTCTTGTATCCACAAAGAAAGAAGATGTTCCATCAGTATCTTAATAGCACATCTAAAACAGAGTGGCAGTGCAATCCAATGAGAAAGTTATTTCTCAGACCATTACATTTGTACAGAAACTCCAAACACCATATATTGCTTTTAAGCTTACTTTCTGATCTCCTGCCATCAAACCTGACTTATTGCTTTATTATGATTAACTCTGTATAAGAGTTTACTTTTTCCTCTAAAATGTGTTTTAAGGGCTGAGGCTATTTTAATAACATTTTTGAAGTTATGTGATTTATTCTTATTTACTTGACACTGTCAAATATACATTTCAAAGACGTGTTATCATTTTCAAATGCTAACTATTTAGGGAACATAGAACTTGGTTAGTGATATAAAGCTTCATTCATAAATCCCAAACCCTAATTTTGCATACCCACTTCATCCACAGTATCAGAGGAAACCTATATATAACATATATGCTGAAAAAACAGAAGTGCTTGTGTATGTTTGTAGAAATTTCTAATTTTAAAAATGTTAATCATTTAGAAAAGATCTGAAGATTTACTTTAAAAATCAGCTTGAAAAATCTGGTTTATTTATTATTGTTTTGACAGTAGATACTTGATAAATAGGCAAAAGGCAAAAATAATTATAAAATATCACACCATTCATCTTTGTGCTCCCTATGTATATATCACCATATAAACAAAGGGAAGTGAGACTTAACTTTACCATAAAATTTCGTTTCTTTTTCATTATATGATCCCCACACACATAAAAAAATTGAGTCATTTAAATAGCAATCTCCTTTAGTATAACTAAAATAGGTAATTTACAAAAATTAAAAATATACACATTTATTTAAGAGCCCATCCAATAATTTTTTGAGTAAATTTTTTCTGGCAGATATATTTTTGCTTCCCTAATTTCTACTTCCTCCTCTGTTGAGCTTGTAATCAACTTTGAATATGCTATAAAATAAAAATGTATAGCAAAAGTATTTAACTTTTCTATATGTCTAATTTTGAATTTCTTTCATTCATTCAACAAAGATGTACTGAAGACCTACTATGTGCCAGGTATATATGTTATAGCAGTGAACAAAATTCTTGCCCTCATTGAGTTTATATTCTGATTCTGGTAGAGATAAGAAACTGATGACATAAAAAATTTTTTAAGTCTATCAGATACTGAGTTTCTCAGAGAAGAAAAGAAGAGAAAAGAAATGAAAGCTCAGGTCAATACGTGTATCCTGCTAAGCTAAATCCTTCTTGGAAGTAGCAAGGTACTTATCCCTCAGTTATCAACCATTTGGGCATTCTGTGATGATTGGGTTACCTCTGTGATTGCAGTGAACAAACAGAAAAGAATTCTTTTCCAACAGTCGTTCCTATTTGATGAGTCGTTTGGTGGGAGCAATGGGCTGTCGGAATTTCCCTGCAGTTTCGTACCAGTTAAGTGTCATTCTGGGGAGGATATTTACTTTGATGTCAAAACAGCCCACCTTCAAATCTCCCCTCTTACTATGACATTAGGCTAATTACTTGATTTCTCTGAATCCAATTTTTCATCTGGTAAATGGATAGATTAATCCTCCCTCAAAGGACTATCGTTCAGATTCTGAAATAATCTGTGGAGAGTGCTTGGCAGGTGGGAATTATCTTATCCAAGGTCCCCATTTAGCGGCAGCACCGGGATTAGAACCCACCTTCCTTTGAGCCTGTCCTTTGTTTTGGTGCCATATTTGCGTTTAGTAATCTCTGATGATTTTACCCACGTGACAAGACAGTAGATCTATTCATCCTTTATTAAAAAGACCTGAGCCCCATGTTGTGCTGCTCATGGACCCCACAGGGCCTCGGTTTCCCCTTATATAAGATGGAGTTGGATGAGATTGTCTTTGGGGTCCCTGTCCACTATGCACTTCTGTGACTCCAGGAAGGTGACCAGTTGTCCTGGTCTGGGGCTGAGAGGTTTCCCTGGGCACTGGACTTCTAGTGCTGAAGCTGGCAGAGTTTCAGCTGAAACTGACAAACAGGGATGAGTTCACCCCAAATTCAGGCTTCCTCTCCCCTTGGTTTCCACCATCACCCATCCCCATATTCCACTGCACACCTAAAATTGAACCTAATCCTACAAAAGAACTCAAGCATAAAGTTAGCAAACCAACCATGCTGCAGCCACACGGCCTCTCCACCTCTTCACTCATCCTTTCTTCTCCCTTAGCAGTTTCCTAGCTGAAAGCTGGTTTGCAAACCTGTTTTTCATCATCTTCAGCTGTGGCTTTAGTTTTGGTAGTTAGTAGCTCTAAAGCGGCTGACCGGTTATCTCAGCTGACTAAGGAACACTCCAAGAGACTTTCTACTCTGCTAGGCTGATGTCCCCATTTACCTTGGGGGCAAGAAACCAGTATTTCCAAAATCCCACCACCTGACCTCATCAGAAATGTTCCCTAGTGAGTGTAAATGCAAGCTTTGTCTCCTGCTCTTCCCCTTCTTCTTTCTTTTTATTCTCCTCAGTATTACTATCATTACTACCAAAAGGCAGTCACCTCTATGGGAACCACACCAGAAAGGGAGCGCTCAGAGCACGATGTTTTGATTCTGCACAGAGGCTGCACACCTTTCTGCTATTCCCTGGTAGGGACGCTGGCTCTGCCAGCCCCAGCTGAGATATCACTTAACAGTGAGAGCCTTCAGGGGCCGGGTCCACTCAACATGTTTACAAGACGTGTAGCTATTAGCAACATCTTAGAGCTCACGCTAATTAATGGGGAGAGCGGCTGATGCAGGCTGGCTCTAAAGAGGCCAAATTGCATCAGTGTTTGGGCTTTAAACTGATACCGAAAAATAACTCATCACAGGTGCGTTTTGAGTCGCGCCTTCTCCCAGCAGGTTGCTTGCTTGCTACGCTTCAGCTACAGCAGATCCCAAAGTGGCCAGAACACCAGGGTTACGAGTTTATTAAGGTCATTTAAATTGGTTAAGACTATCTATTACTTCAGCTGAGTGACAAAGGCTCTACATGCACACCAACCCCCATGAATCCCACACCAGGAGCAGCCTGGTCGTGAGGTCCTCCCCCTGTCGTGGTTGTGGGCATAGATTTGTGTTATGTTCTGAGCCTTGTAACGGAGGGGCCACGCTCCACTCTAAGACACGCACGCCCCTGTTATTCCAGCAGGAACACAATGTTTCCCTCACATTTATAATGATATCTCTCCACGCTGAATTTTCTTAATAAACCAGTAGATGAGTTTTATTTCTTATTAAAATCATCCTTTTACTTTACGAATAGCTTCTTTGGCAGATAACGACCTTGACGATTGTTTATTCAACTTCTGCCTATTTAAATGTTTAAAGCTTTCATTGGGTTAAGGAAAGCAACTTGGAATTTTGAGGTCACTAAAACTGCCACTGTCCTGGATTTTATCAGCCTGGATACCTAGTTAGTTATTGCTTCTTGCCCTGTGGTAAGAAGGTGGTGAGTTTTATCATGTCCATTTTATGAAGAGCAAAATAACATCCCTATGATCCTACTGGAGTTTAAAAAAATCAATCAAGATAAAAATCAGTATCTCCCAACTTCCAGTGTAAAAGGCTATGTTATTTGTGAGATATTCTCACCAGGGTGAAGTTACAGGGACATTTTCGCTCATTCTCAGCATCATAGAGGAGATTCCGATAACCATTGGGAAAGTGATGAGGCACCATCTAAGATCCCTTTCAGAATAGCTAACATACCCAGTAACAGTGGTGTCCTTAGGCAGAAGGGAGAGGGGTGATCAGAGCGGATGGTCAGTTGACAAAACTTTCACTTTTTATTTTATCCTCTACAGTATATTAAAAAAATTTATAAAACAATCATATCTTCTTTTTCAACAATACAAAAAAAAAAAAAAAGATTTTTTTTTTCAGGCTGTGATTCAAAGATTCCCTACCTGCTTGGTTGTGTTTGCCTCTGCATAGACACAGAAGGGGCTATGGACCTAGGGCTGCCCCCTAAGGGCGGTGGCAACTGTTCCATAACATGTGACAAAGTGTTACACACAAACCAGAAGGCAGGAGGTACCTCATGGTAAAATCTTTTTTCTCCCCCTGTTTTATTGAGATATAATTGACATACAGCTCCGTATAAATTTAAGGTGTACCGCAGAATGACTTGACATACACCGTGGCGATCTAAATCCCACACCCAGTTTGGTCAAGCCCTCTTATTTTGGGGGTGCTTTGAGGGGAGAGTGGGGAAAAAAGTTGCAACCAGAAGAAAGGAAGATGGCTTTGATGCCATCCCACACTGGGCTCACAGGGGCTCTGTGGGGATTGCTGTTTGGTAATTATACTTTGGTGAGGAAAGTGAGGACACATAAATGCAAAATAACAACCAAACATTACTCCTAATATTGCCTAATGACTTTTCTCTTGAAATTCAGTCTTGGGCTGGTCTCACCTTTCAGTGGCGTATGAAATGCCTCTTATAAACTCTGAAGGTTCCACTGGGCCCAGCAGAGGCTGACAAGGCTGCCTTGAGCCTGGCTCTTCCACAGAACACTGTCCTCTCTCTCTCCCGATCATTAAAGAAAATCTTCTCCCTTTCAGCAAGTCTTTTAATTGCATGTAATTATTCATATCTTGATTCTAAAACCTACGTCCTGTCTGCTATGCCTAATAGAGAGGGTAAAAAAATAGTCTGAGGGCTTCCCTGGTGGCGCAGTGGTTGAGAGTCCGCCTGCCGATGCAGGGGACACGGGTTCGTGCTCCGGTCTGGGAAGATCCCACATGCCGCGGAGCAGCTGGGCCCGTGAGCCATGGCCGCTGAGCCTGCGCGTCCGGAGCCCTTGCTCCGCAGCGGGAGAGGCCACAGCAGTGAGAGGCCCGCGTACCGCAAAAAAAAAAAAAAAAAAAAAATAGTCTGAGAGCTCCACATCCATCCAAGTGGCAGTTCTGAGAACAGACATCTTTTCTCCTATGATTGCTGCCGCCATGATGATCTCCCAGGAAAAGATGAACAGTTGATTTCCCCCTCCTAACCTGATTCCCTCTGCTCTCCTTCACATCTCATATCCTGGCTGTGCTTCTGACAACAGCAACCGTGCAATTAGAAGCAACTACTTTTATGAGACATTGTTTTGCAAAAGCAAATACCCTCAATGCATTGATTTAGAAGGTTTCAGGGAAGCCACGACGAGGCCACTTGTGCAATGTCAGGCTAACTACTTTTGAAAGAGGACCATATGTTGCCTTTACAACATCCCTCTGGTGTTTAATTTGATGAAACAATGTGCCATGATAAGCCGTGAGGACAGCAGTGGTGAGTGATGGAGAGAGACTCACGTGGTACAGCTCTGATTTCAGTATCACCACACTAATCCCATTAATCGCTTGAGTTGGCTTGTTTTGGGCTACCTTAAAAAAAGTTATTTCTTTAATGGTCAAATTACCTTGATGTCTGGAAGATTCAATGTCTCATAAAACTCATTAAATAACCGCCTGGCAACCCCTACTGCTGGGTAGTGTTCTGGTGGATGGGGGATCCTAGTCGAAAACTCTAGCCTTCATTTATACACCACCCAGCCAAAGCCTCAAGGGATAAGTTGAGAGTGTTGAGAAAAGTGTATTCTAAGCCGGCGTTTCTCACACTTTAACATGTGTATGAATCACAGGACTGTCTTATTAAAAAAGGATTCTGATTCCGCAGGTGGAACGTGGCCTGAGATTCTGCATTCCTAAGAAGGTCGTGTGGATACTGCTGGTCCAAGGACCTCAATTAGAAGAGCAGGGCACTGGAGGAGCTTGAGAATATCCAACATCACCCCCCCCCCCTTATAGATGAAGAAACCATGCACAACCTAGTTTAATAACTTAAACAAGGTGCGGCCACTGTGGAAAACAGCATGGAGGCTCCTCAAAAAAATAAAAATAGAACCACCGTACGATCCAGCAATTCCACTCCTGGGCATATACCCAGAAAAAAACAAAAGCACTAATTTGAAAAGATTCATGCACCCTAATGTTCATAGCAGGGCTCTTTACAATAGACAAGACAGGGAAGCAACCCAAGTGCCCCTCAACAGGTGATTGGATTAAGAAGATGTGTTACATATACACAATGGAACATTACTCAGCCATAAAAAAATAAAATAAAATTTTGCCATTTGCAGCAACGTGGATGGACCTAAAGAGTATTATGCTTAGTGAAATCAGACAAAGACAAATGTACGATATCACTTATATGTGAAATCTAAAAATTAATACAAATGAATGTATAGGCAAAAGAGAAACAGACTCACAGACATAGAAAACAAACTTGTGGTTAACAAAGGGAGAGGGAGGGGCAAATTAGGGGTATGGGATTAATAAGAGATACAATCTACTAAGTACAAAATAGATAAGCAATAGGGATATACTATGTAGCACAGGGAATTATAGTCATTATCTTGTAATGACCGACAATGGGGTATTATCTGCAAAAATACTGAACACTATGCTGTATACCTGAAATTAATAAAATATTGTAAATCAACTACACTTCGACAAAAAATTAACTAAAAAAAAGTCTATACATGCAGAAAAAAATAACCAAGGTCAGATAGCTTTTGAGTAGTTGAAATAAAATTCAAAGCCTTGTCCTCAAAGAGGCTGTGGCCTCTTTGTTTTTTGTTTTGGTTTTCAACCTCCTACACCATATTCCTTCTCACACGGGATTGAATATCCAGGTCCCATCTTTAGTTAAACAGTGGTGGCTCTCGTATGCATCTTCTGTGAGCTGGTACTGGGAGAATGGACGAAATTCATCTTGGGGGCTCTAGCTTTCTCTTTCTGTACCCCTTTCTCTAAAAGATAATCTCTGCCGAACTGGTGTGCTGATAATACTTGAATTTTACAAGGAGTCTGTTGAATCGATGCAATATGTAGTCCAAGCGATGAGCTGCTAATATTCTAACCTGAGCCCCGAGGGGTAGTTGTTTTAGCTTCTGTCCCTTCTTGTGGAATTGGTGCTTGTGGTGAAGTTGGTCTGGCAGCCGCCCCAGAAAGGGAATGGAAAGGAGAAAACAAAAACCTTTTAGAGGTTTCTAGGGGAGCTGAGGGCATCTTAGAAAACCTGTGTAAGGTGAAGTCAGTACATTTCTCATAAAACCTGTTTTAATTGGCATTCCTGTTTGCCGTTCATTTTCCCCTTGGGCCCAGGTTTAGGTACAGTTTTCTCAAATCAATAATTCTTTTATGTGAAAAATGTATTTTCAGTGTTAAGTGTTTAAAAGATGTTAAGAAAAAAGAATAGATGTGTTAGTTTGGTTTATTTGACTTCGCAAGTAACGACAATAACCACCACCTCAGCATTTACCTGGAAAGATTAGACACTGTAATTAACTTCTAAAAATAGCTCTTACAGATCTGCAAACACACTCAGAAGGCAAAAAGTGGCCAAAGAGTGTCAATTAGAAAACGCACTGAGCTCACCCAAATGTCCCTTTTTATACAAATAAAATGAGAATTAAGTACCCAAAAGATAAACCAGTTTACAGCATTTACAGTATTTCCTTTAAAATGAATGTGCTGAAGACATTATTAGACTGGGGGTTAGACGACCTGAGTTTTAACCCCGTGTGAATTTGAACCTCGGTTTCCTCATCTGTGAAATGAGGGAGGCAGACATCCAGACCTGACATTTGATAAATTAAGTCTTACCTGGTAGTCTAGCACCAGAGTGGGGATTACCAGTCAGGTTAGCTTATTAGGCTAACACCATGGCCCTGTGTTTTCCGTTGGGTTTTTTGGATGCCTCAGAAGACACTAGTACTTCTCTGCTTTGGATAGATACAGATCTAGATATAGATACTGATTTTATATATATTTTTAATTGCTGGACCAGGCGACCAGACATAGTGTTACACATAAATTATTCATCACAACAACAGTAGGAAATACTATTCTTCCCATGTTGCAGGGACAGGGTAGCTCTTAGAAGGGTCACTTTGCCACTCTGGAAGACTGTACATGTAGGTCAATGGTACTTCCTTCCACAGAGACCTGCATACAATGCCCATCCCCTACCCTGTTAATTATGCCATTTTCTTTAGCACCAGGTCTCCTTTTTTGAGCAGCAAAGCTTTGTATTTTAGTCTACAACTTGCTATTAAAAATGGCTTCCACCAGCAACTTGCGTACCTCTTCAGTACTAAGGCAAAGAGGCAGCTCTAAGAATTTATTCATTTTTCTTCAATCTTTGCATGGAACTTGGATCAGCTTTGGTCTTACTCATCCCTGGGTTCTTTTTAATCCTAGTGGATTGTAAGGAGAAGCCTGCCCCGAACAGGTGACTGATTACTGAAGCCCTTGAGTTTTCCAACAGCTTTCCATGGTAAAGGAGTCATTCCATGGCAAAATTCATGGGGAAGTGCCATTTTTCTAAGCGTAATTCTCTAAAAAGATTTCACTAAACATATGCGTTTTCTCAGCCCAAAGTTCTTCACAAGTCATGGCATCTGTCTTTGAAATGCCTTAAAATGTCATGATGAAGTAGGAAAAAGTCTTAGGTTTGCTGAAAAAAGAATGGCCATTGCAGGGAAATATTGGCAAAGTTTTGGAGGAGAGATGGAAAATAGAAAGAGACCCCCCCGGGGATGGTTTTTGTGCAGCCCTAGTGTACAGTTCTTTGTTGAGTTGCTTGAAACTTTCTTTCCTACTCGTGCCCCCAGATTTAAAGGACCACTGTTGACATCAGGGCTCATGTGTGCAGTATATACTTGAACAATATCATAGAAAATGATTCAACCACATCAGGGATGGAGGCTGTCCCTCCTACCCTCTAGCAGCCTAATGTTTTTGCCCTATTCAGATTTCCAACAGCCAAATATCACTGACCTTGCACATTTATGAGTTAAGATTAGACTTATTGTTTGGAACTCTTAATGTTGCAAAATAACAGTACAGGATTTAGACACTGATAAGGGTAAAGGTTTTAAGGGATGTTTGAACTAATTCATAATGGCTGCTTGCAAAGTTGCCAGAAGATCTGGTTTTTTAAAATTGTCTTTAGGGTACACAGAAACGTGATAACGAACTTACTAAAATATGAAGTGCTAACTCCTAGTATTACAGGGAGTTTGGCCTTCCTGGGGCTGTATCTGATCAAGAAGGAAAGAGTTCTTAAGTCAAAAATGTTAGTTAGATCAAGCTTGAATTTGAAAAAAATCTTAGTCTGTTACCTTTGTTTGTTTCTCCTATAAAGTGATAGAAATATGTGATATTAATTCTGTCTGCTAGTCTCCTGTATTTATAATAAATCAAAGAGCTATACTTAAGCCAATCCAGACTAAAAATTATCACCAAACTGATGATAAATCACATGGTAAAAATATTCACTTTATTACCTGTAAAGCATTCTGCCTCAATAAATTAGTTTAATGTACTCACAAAACAATTGAAACGCCATAGAAAAATAAAATGGGTTTTATCTAATTTACACATAATTGCCTATGAGAAAGGTTCAGAAATCTAAATGACTCATTTTAAAAGACCAGTGCAATTAAAAGGAAGGGAAGTATTGTGACTACTTTTAAGCAACAGGTACTAAAATGAATAGAAATGAAAGTTTTTGATCTCCTCCCCACCATCTTTTAAAATCACGCATCTTAAATTAATTCCATTAGATCTTCAGCTGCTTTCTGGGAAGCAGGGTGCCCGAACAGAACAAAATGTTTCCTGCCAAACAATGATCCTGCTTAATTTGATGTCTTAAGCAAAAACCCAACAATATTCCATGAGACCATTACACACTATTTTATCCTTTTCTTTTTTCTTTTAATGTTTCACTTGCAGGAGCGGGGAGGTTGGGGAAAGGCTAACACAAACTAATTTTTGGTCATTTTATTCCTTTTGCCAACAGTTTGAAGACTAACCAATTTGTACTTACAAATCTGGGGCATTAGCAGGCGGGGACCCTAAATCCGCATGCATACAAGCAGTAACTGTTTGTATGCCAAGCTGTTTGTAAGCCTGATTTGACAGGAGAGAGCTATTCATTCTTTTGTCAACTGTCAGTCTAAAAACCTTAACCTGCCCGGGGCCCGGGGTATGGGAGCTCCAAATCTTCCGTCCTACAACTGTATAATGAACAGACTGTTTCATTAGTGGGACAATTCCCTCGACAAATCCAGCCCAAACAACTTATTTCACAATTTGTGAGCAGAATTAAATTTAAGGGGAGCCGCGCGAGGGGGGAGGCAGGGGAGGCAGGGGAGTAGGTGAGCGGCTCACAATGTACCCAGGGAGCTGCATGTTGGGACAAGTGTTGTAGGCAGTTTGGCCGGCAGTTGGGGGCTGCGGCTTGCGAAGCCACGGCATGCAGATCAGCGGATTAGGGGGGCCAAAGCATTAGGTCAAGTGTCTCGAGGGGGGCTGATAAACACCCCAAACCTAACAACAGATTTTCCTTTCTTCCTGCACCACTTGTTAAGTGTCAGAGCAAATCTTTTGAATGGCAGTCGAGTTCACTTAGAGGCCCTTTCTTTAAGAAGACACTCTATCCATTTTCTGAAGCCCATTCCAGGCTGCCTCGGGAATAAATTTGCCCCGCATCTCGCACACAAAAAAACGTCTTTTTCACATCTTGACTATGAGCCTTTGTCTCAAGGTGTGTGAACCAGAACAAAAATCCACATGGAGAGCCCCGAAGGTTTCAGAGCCTCTGGATTTAGCTCTAATACAAATTAAACACTTTGAAGATTATACAATCAAATACTTTTTTTTTTCTTTTTTGGTCTCACAAAAAAACTCATTTTTAACATTAGCCATGTATGGATTCTGCTAAATGGGAAAAATTTGAAGCGGTGAACAGCCAGAGAATAAGTTGATCTCAATAATATCCTATAAATACATTGCTATTAATTCAAACCAAGTAAATAGGCAGCATGCTATATTTCTCATATCTTAAGAATTCCCAGTGGGAGAAGCCATGCTTCTTGTATTAGGTCGTATCTCTGTGTTAACTCAAAGTGCATGATAGAAAGTCTGTGTTGTAACATCAAATATTTTCTAACTAGGTTTGAGCAGAGACGTTTTTCACTTTGAGATGTTCTAAAATGTTTAAAGAGGCTCAAATGTTTGAAGATTCTTTGTTGCAGCTTAGTTTTACTTTATGGTTTTATCTTTTATTTCTTTTGGCAGTTAAGTTTGAAAAGGATCAAATAGGAAAGCCCTCTGAAAATTAGGATGTCATTTTCCCAGACATTTAAATTGGAACTCTTTGGGATAATAATTTTGGAGATATTTTCCTTTTAAATAAGTATTTTGGGTATATCTTTAGGACACGTTTGTGAATTTAGGTAATGGAAAATGTGTTATTGAAGATTCTTTGAAAAGTGAACACTTTTAATTTCTGTTGCTAGCTCTACCCACTCTATAAGGAATCTCCCATCAGGCAAACTAGTAACCAGGCCCCAAATGCTTCTCATTTACCCACCCAGAGAATTTCGCCCATTAGAGCTCTTACACTTCTAGTAGATAACTATGAACATCTTTGGTTTATGAGTATTTCAAACCTAAATATAATAGTTACAGGATATTCCATAATCACTGTTGGATTCCTGTCATAGTAAGAAATACATCCTTTGATCTCTTTTTTCATCCTTTTTTAGGAAAGAAAAACTTAGTATATCTCATAGTGATGAATGCAACTGCCATTCAAGATAGTTTTGAGCCTACCTGTGGACCTTGATGATTTATTTAGTATGTTCCCTGGAACAATTTCTCCTCCACCTCGAAAGATGGTGGTATTTCTTGAGAAAGTTAACTTGGTATTTGTTTTTCCTGCACAGGCCCTAAGCTAACTGAGGAAATCTCGGTTAGCCAGGCTGTTCCAGTGGCCCACCGAGTCCTCTGACAGCAGGAATTCTATGAATAATAATGGGGACACGCAATCCCATGCAGACTCAAAGAGAATTCAGTCTAATCACCCGGAAATTCTGCTTCGTCACAGTCCTTCCTCTTGCCATAAACTGCCTTGGCTTTCTCTTTGCTTCCACATCATTTAAGCCTTTCTGCCTACCCTCCAATCTATCCACGGGGCCTCCCACTGGTATCCCGGGGTTTCCCGGGACTTTCCAAGAGGCTCCAGCGGTGGTCCTTTCCCCGTCCTTCCAGGACTAGATGATAAAATCCACATGCACTCTTTTAGAAGGTTGGAACAACACAGGACAGAATAAGAAACAAAGTAAAGGTTTTCCTAAATTCTCCACCTAGAGATATCCACTGTCAATTGACTGGAGACCATTCTTCCAAAAGTCTCTCTATCATTTGTACATCTCGTTGAATAAAAATGACACTATACCATGCATGTCATTTTATAAACTGCTTGTTTTTGCTCAACAATATGTCATGGAGATATATTTCATATCACTGATTTTATGCCTGTGTATTTCCTTTTAAAGGCAGCGTGAGTCCCTCATATAGCCCTTTTGTGGGACATTGAGGGCATATCCATTTTTTTCATATTATAAAGAATGCTGAAATGAGCATCTTCTATGCAGACTTTTTTTTTTTTTTTTTTTTTGCGGTACGCGGGCCTCCCACCGCTGCGGCCTCTCCCGTTGCGGAGCACAGGCTCCAGACGCGCAGGCTCAGCAGCCATGGCTCACGGGCCCAGCTGCTCCGTGACATGTGGGACCTTCCCGGACCGGGGCACGAACCCACGTCCCCTGCATCGGCAGGCGGACTCCCAACCACTGCGCCACCAGGGAAGCTCTATGCAGACATTTTTGTGTACTTCTCTGATTAGCTCTTAAAGACTTAAAAAAGGAATTATTGGGTTGAAGGATATACATGTTTTTATATAAGTAGTCAAGCTGTCCTCTGGGAATTTATTATATGATACAAGTCCTGCCAGCTGACTTTTGTGGGCCAGAGCACACGGTGGCTGGGAAGCCATATTTGCCTCTATTGATTCAGCCTCGTGCAGCCTGCAGCTCAGAACTGTGGCTCGTCCTGTGTCCTCTCTAGGTTCTCATCAGAGTGATTTACAATGCAGCTTGACTGCCTTCCCCCTCTTTCTTTTTCTTACCTTAATAGCCTATGTCATTTTAGGGACCAATTTCCTAATGCTTACAAAAGTCCCTTGAATTATTTGAATGAATAGGTGATGTAAGAGAAAAAACTTAACCCTTGTATATCCCATGTTCTGTGACTTGGTTGACCTGTGGATAATCTCTCCATTGCTTTCTATGGCTTCGTCACCTTCCTTTGTCACTTTATGTGAAAGGGGGAACCTTAGCACATGCCTCTTCTAGCTGTAGTGGAGATTCACTCCATTTTATTTTTAGTAAACATTTATTGAAATTGTAAAACTAACATGGTCAAATTCCACAAAGATTGAAAAACAGAGAAACAAAGCATATCACCATTTCTCCAAATTGTGAAACTGTCACCTAGAAGGTTGCATAGTCTTTGACCCATTAGTGAATTTAGCCGCTCCTTTGTGCCTGGAATGTGGTATTTTCACTTAAACCAAAGAACTACAGGGTTGTATGAACTTTCAGAATATCAGCTTCTCAAAATAAAAATGTTTTTTTCTTTATAAGATAAGATCAACACTTGGCTTTTAAGAATAACGATTTCTTTTGGTGCAGTAAATATGAGATTTCTTTAAAAAAAAAAAAAACACAAAAAGAAAAAAGGGAGCCCTGCCTAAGCTTTCCTGATGTCATCATTGAGTAAATAAATGCACCTTGTACAGAATGAAGTAACAGCCACAGGCCTTGTATCCTATTAAAATGGATTTCCGAATGTCTGAGATAGTTTTCCATGACGGTACAGGAGACATGAACACAGGCCAGGTTCTGGTTGTGACATTAAGATTGGTTGGTCTTCTACACGGTCCAGGACCTCTCATTCCTGCGTCTCCTCGTGAGCTCCATCTATCGTCCACTTCGACGCCGGGCGCGCCCCGGAGATTTGCTTCTTTGATGTGTGTGCATGGATTCTTACTTTTGCGTATTTTGACATCCTTCATTTCCAACAGCTGTGGGATAAACACTTGCAGGCAGTGAGTGGTTTCATCCTGCAAACTGCCAAGATGCTTGCCAAAAGTTTCATGTTTTCTTACCCTGCACGGAAAGCCTTTAAAAATGCTTAGTTTTCTTTTCTCTTATTTCTAACAGTCTTTCCCTCTGTTTTAGGAGATGTGGCTGGTGAATCTGGATGTCATATTGGAACATTGTTTTTTCATGGGGTTTAATTTCTCCTTTAAAAAATTGAACGTGCACTGCTTTCTTGTCTCTTTGTAATCAATAGAGTTGACTCATTTTTGTAATTCCTACACTCATCAAATTATGTCAGTGGAGCATTTCGTTCAACATCTTTGATTCTAATCAGGTGGTTCCTGAGAACTGTTAAAATATTAACCTGAGAATAGAAAATAGAATCAGGAATTTCAATTTTATTGAATCCCTGGAATGTGAACTCCGTGAAGATGTGCTGTTTTTTGCCTGTTTTGTTCACTGCTATATCCTCAGCAGTGCCGGGCATGTACTCAGTAAATATTTGTGGAATGAATGAATGAGGGGATCCAATAAAAAAGAATTATATACGTTGAACAATTCAATGAAGTGGTGGTTCAAATCCCTTTTCTCATTCTCTCATTGATTTTTAAGTGAATGAAAGCTCTGTGACTTTGTCAACTGTCTTAAATTTTCTGGATCTCAGTTTTCTCATCCATAAAATAAAGACTTGATAAACTGTAAAGTCCCTTCCAAGCCTAAACCTTTATCATGGCAGGTGATACACATGTATCAGTGATGGGCTAACTTGTACACCTCCTGCCAAGCAGGACCGCCACAGAAAAGATAGTTCCAAATGGAAATTTTCCCAAAATAATTGCGGATGGAGTTACTGAAGAATAAATGCATAATCTCCAGGGAACACTCTTGAATGATAATACTAATTTGAATGCATAGATTCCCTCCTTCCTTGCTTTCATCAGTCTCATTGCTACATCAGGCTCTTAACTGATGGGTACTCTGAATAAAATGAATTTGAAAATGACCCAAACAAAGAAAGAAGGCATTTCCCATTTTCCCATACTTAAAGCACAATCCTTTGTGCTTTCATACCCAGGAAAACGATGTATGGCATCAGTGGTGTAGAGTTTTGTTGGTCAATACCATTTTACTTATATTATTAATGCAGTGCTCTGCAAAATAAATGTTAAGACAGTATATTGAATATAATCACATTTCATAGGTAGCTGGGTATGTTCTAGAATGAATTTATTTTGTCTCTTTTAAATCGACTTAAAAGTGCTAGAAATTGTATTGCTTTTCTCAGGTTACTCTCTATTTTAACAATTCTCAACTTTAAATGTTTCCTGTTTGCTCGGATATTTCCATGTCATTATATTTTTCTCACTAGTTCTTTCTTAATTCATTAAAGGAAAATGTTTAAGCAGTAAATCTCTTGACATCATGATACAATTTCTTTACAGTCACTTAATCCTATATGTGAAAGATCTAGCTATTTGTCTAGTTGCCTTTCTTAGTTATATGCCTAGTTCCAGTATATTAGTTTGGTTGGTATTATTGCACTGAAATGTAGGGGAGATTGTAAGATCCAACCACATAATATAAATGGATACATCCTTGAGAAGGAAAGGAAGGTGGAAGGAGGAAACTCCCTGTGACTCTCTGTAAAAAATGATAAAAATGTCTTGTGTGCCCAACACAGATGTTTCATTTTAAAATTTAAGGATAATTGAATGCTTTGATGCTGGTTCTATTTAATAATTTACTTCTGTTTTATGGAGATTTAAAAAAAGGAATAAGGAAATAGGAAGGTAGACATACAAAGAGAGAGGAAGGAAGGAAGGAAGGGAGGGAGGAAAGAAGGGAGGAAAGAAGTTAGCCATTGCTAAGGCCAAGGCCCTTGCTTATTTGAGTGGAGAATGTTACAGTGATGAAAGTGGCAACTCGGAGGAGCCCCACAATCCCTTCCTTCCTTCCAATCTTCTCTCAGTTTCACCTGCCTTCCTTCCGTCCAACTTTTTCTTCCCCTCTCAACTTCCTTCCTCCCACTTTTCCCCGAATATTTGCCCACCATTGCCGATGATACGCCTATCTGTTGCTGGGGACACCTTAGTGACAACACAGACATGATCCCTCACACGTGGAGCTGAGCCTGTCCTTGGGGAGGACAGAGACAAAGCAGCAAGTCACACCGACTGATGGGATTATCCATTCTGATAAAGGCTGTGACAAAGGTGACAGGGGAGATGGTGATGGTGGGGCAAACTTAGACTAACGGGTCAGCAAAGAACTTGCTGAGAAAGTAAAATGTTTACACTGAGACTTGAAGGATGAGCTGAAGTTATCTAGGAGTAAGGGTGTGTGTGTGTGTGTGTGTGTGTGTGTGTGTGTATGTATCTGTCTGTCTGTCTGAGGGGAGAGGGGAAGGTGTGAGCCCAGGCAGAATGAAAACAGGTGCAAAGGCCTTGAGATGAAAAAGACTGAATGTTAGAGGAGCTGGAAGGTGGTCAGACTGGCCAGAGTGGTCACTAGCATGGGGATAGGGCTGGAAATGACTGTGGGGTAACATAGGCAGAGCCTTGTGGGCTGTGTCCGTTATTTTGGGTGCTCTCTAGAACAACCACGGGAATCCACTGAAGGGCATTGAGTGGAGGTTAATATGATTTGAGTCTTAAGGAGATTTTAATAGTTTAAAGATTTTTCTGACCACCCTCTAGGGAACGGATTGCAGTTATCTGAACTAAGCAGTGCCGCAGTGCACCTAGCCAAAGTGTACCTACACAGCATAATGTAAGAGCCAACTGTTCAGGTTCAAATCCCAGTTGCTAGCCTTGAGCAAGGGAATTAAATTTTCTGTGCCTCTGTTTCTGTATTTGTAAAAGGAAGGTGATAACAGTATCAAGCTGAGGGCTGTTGTGTAGTTTACAACAGCGTAATAATGTCTGGCATATAATAAGTACTCAATAAACATCTGCCTTTGTGACGACCTATTCCTGAACTTTGCTGTGTAACACACAGGCTGTCAAAAGGTAATAGTAAAAGACATTTAAAATGTTTTCTAGGAAAAGTAGCCCATGAGGAATCCTTTAATAAAACAAGCAAGGAAACAAACAAAAAGATCCTGTATCTTTCCAGCTGGAAAAATCTTTTCATGTATAAGGTTGCTTAGCATGGGGGACAGTCATGCTGCCTAAGGAGTCCTCTGAGGGCAGTGAACCAGCCCCATCTTCCTACTTTAATTCATCCAGCAAACTTCAGAGTATCTCCTGTCTGCAAGGTACTGGTATTGGTTAAGGTGGTTTTGGAGGCAAGAGACAGAAAACTCCTACTCAGCCAGCTTAAACCATGAAGCACTCTATTATTTTATATGCTGAGGGATCCAAAGGCAGCGTGGCTCTGGCTCTTTCTCTGTCTTTCTGGATTCCTTTGCCTCTGCCCCTTTCTGGTGCTGGCTTAACCCTCAGGCTGGTGTCAAGAAAGCGGCTTTCATCCCCTGTGTCTCACTTGGGCAGACAATATCCCTCCTAGGCAGAGGAACAATCTCTTCCTTGTGTCTTCCTTTAAAAGCAAGGAAATCGAGATATGTTCAGTAGATGGGCTTTGTGCCCACGGATGCTGCTGAGTAAGCATCGTTGACATCTCCCCCCTCCACTGCCGTCATGTCCGAGTCAGAGTGTCCCGAAGAGCCCGAACAGCTGTGGAAGCTCTTCATTGGAGGTTTGAGCTTTGAACCAACCAATGAGTGTCTGAGGAGCCATTTTGAGCAGTGGGGAGCGCTCACAGATTGTGTGGTAATGAGGGATCCGAGCAGCAAGCACTGCAGAGCTTTCGGGCTTGTCACATACGCCACTGTGGAGGAGGTGGATGCGGCCATGAATGCGAGGCCACACGAGGTGTATGGAAGAGTGGTGGAAACAAAGAGGGCCGTCTCAAGAGAAGATTCTCAAAGACCTGGTGCCCATTTACCTGTGAAAAAGATTTTTGGTGGTGACATTAAAGAAGACACTGAAGAACATCACCTAAGAGATTATTTTGAACGGTACGGGAAAATCGAAGTGACTGAATTCATGACTGACCGAGGCAGTGGCAAAAGGAGAGGCGTTGCTTTCCTAAGTTTTGATGACCATGACTCCGTAGACAAGATTGTCATTCAGAAATACCACACTGTGGGGTTTCCCTGGTGGCACAGTGGTTAAGAATCCACCTGCCAATACAGGGGATACGGGTTCGAGCCCTGGTCTGGGAAGATCCCACATGCCGCGGAGCAACTAAGCCCGTGCGCCACAACTACTGAGCTTGTGCTCTAGAGCCCGCGAGCACAACTACTGAGCTTGTGTGCTGCAACTACTGAAGCCCGCGTGCCTGGAGCCCATGCTCCACAACAAGAGAAGCCACCGCAATGAGAAGCCCGCGCACCACAAGGATGAGTAGTCCCCACTCGCTGCAACTAGAGAAAATCTGTGCACAGCAACAAAGACCCAATGCAGCCAAAAATAAATAAATAAAATAAATAAATTTAAAAAAAAGAACACAGGTTTAAAAAACAAAAACAAAACAAACAAAAAAGAAATACCACACTGTGAATGGCCACAATTGTGAAGAAAGGAAAGCCCTACCTAAGCAAGAGATGACAGTGTTTCATCCAGCCAAAGAGGTCGAAGTGGTTCTGGAAACTTTGGTGGTGGTCTTGGAGGGGGTTTTGGTGGAAATGACAGCTTTGGTCATGGAGGAGACTTCAGTGGCCGAGGTTGCTTTGGTGGCAGCCGTGGTAGCGGTGGATATGGTGGCAGTGGCGATGGCTATAATGGGTTTGGTAACGATGGAAGCCATTTTGGAGGTGGCAGAAGCTACAATGATTTTGGCAGTTATGACAATCAATCTTCAAATGTTGGACCCATGAAAGGAGGAAATTTTGGAGGCAGAAGTGCTGGCCCCTGTGGTGGTGGAGGCCAATACTTTGCCGAACCATGAAACCAAGGTGGCTGTGGTGGTTCCAGCAGCAGCAGGAGCTATGGCGGGGCAGAAGATTTTAATTACTGCTGGGAAACAAAGCTTAGCAGGAGAGGAGAGCCAGAGAAGTGACGGGGAAGCTCCAGGCTACAACAGATCGGTGAACGCAGCCAAGCACGGTGGTGGCAGGGCCTCGCTGCTACAAAGAAGACATATTTTAGACAATACTCATGTGTATGGGCAAAAAAACCTGGAAGACTGTATTTGTGACCAATTGTATAACAGATTATTTTAGTTTCTGTTCTGTGGAAAGTATAAAGCATTCCAACAAAGGGTTTTAATGTAGATTTTTTTTTGTTGCACCCATGCTGCTGATTGCTAAATGTAATAGTCTAATCATGAAGTTGAATAAATGTGTCTTTTAAAAAAAAAAAAAAAAGCAAGGAAATCTTTTCCTGAAGCTCCTCAGCAGAGCCCCCTCCTATCTCGTTGACCACAAAATTGGCCCCTGACTATGTTGGAACCAGTCACTGACAAGGGGAATGGCGTCATCATGATTGACTTGGACTCCTCATGGCCCACGCACTAAGGGCCCAGCCTCCTCTGAAGCATGTGGACAGATCGGAGAAGGGGAGACACCAGAGTAAAATGGGGATTGTGTCAGGAAGGAGGAGACAAGAAATGCCTGAGGGTTCAGTCTCCAGCAGCATCTACCAAATAGCTGTAGGGGCAAATCATCGCCTTCAAAACCTCACATTCGAGAGAGGGAGGTGGAGACACACAGAATCCGAACATTGATGAGAATACAATAATTACTGAAATAGAGTTTTGATCAGAGGACATGGGAGTGTGGAAGAAAAATTGATTAATCCTTCTTCGGCTGGTATCAGGACTGGTGACAGCTGACCAGCCCATGGAAGAATTGAATGAGAGTCAGCTGAAATATGGCTTTCTTGGTAGAAAAAGGATTTTTTTTTATGATGTTTCTAAAACCAAGATTTTTTTCCAATTTATTAAAAACATTAAAAAAATGTGTGGTAAAATGCCCACAACATAAAATTTACCATCTTAACCATATTTAAGTGTGTAGTTCAGTATTGTCGAGTCTATTCACGTTGTCATGCAACAATCCCCAGAACTTTTTCATTTTGCAAAACCGAAACTCTGTATCCATTAAACAACTCCCCATTTCCTCTTCCCTCCAGCCCCTGGCAACCACCATTCTTTCTGTTTCTGTGAGTTTGACTATTCTAGATACTTCATCTAAGTGGAATCATACAATACGTGTCCTTTGGTGTCTGGCTTATTTCACTTAGAATAACATCCTCAAGGTTCTTTCATGTTGCAGCCTGTCCCAGAATTTCCTTCCTTTTTAAGACTGAATAACATTCCATTCCATTTATATATCACATTCTGTTTATCAGGTCATCCAGGGATGGACACTTGGGTTGCTTCCTTGTCTTGGTTATTGTGAATGATGCTACTGTGAACATGGGTGTACGTATATTTCTTCAAGGCTCTGCTTTCAATTCTTTTGGTTATACCAGAGTGGAATTGTCAAGCTTGGTCCTTAAATCTCCTAATGTGTGTTCTTATTGTAAGGATAATAGTTGAAGGTGGATGTATGATTTATGTTTTAGAGCCTTGCTGCCCACTGTGGTACCTGGTCTCGTAGGAACATCAGTTACACCTGGGAGATGGTTAGGTATCTTGCCCAGCTCTACTTACTGAACCAGATCTGCAAGTCCTAGGGAATCCCCAGGTGACTCTAAGGCACATTAAAGTTTGAGCAGCCCTGCTCTGAGTATACACTGTTTCGCTTCCGAGAGTTTACGATCAAGTGTATCTTTTCTCTCCGGTTTTACCTTCATTCAAAACTTTGCTCTTCCCTCCCCTTTGTGCTACATACAAATCATTTGCTTTCAGAGACTTGATATTTAACATTGCAGCTGCAGAGATCTTTTCTTTTTTTTTCTTTTTCCCGTTTACTGTTTCATCTGCCTCTAAAAGAGGCAGGAATTAGATCAGCTGGAATTAGAAAAGAAGACCCGCTGCAGAGGTGACTGCTAATTAAGTCCCATCTAGAAGATTATTAGTTTAATACAGCAACAAAGCAAACAAACAAAAAGAGAGCATATTTTAGTTTTGGTTGAGAAGGGTAGGACCCAGGAAAACAGAAGTATGTGAAAAGAATTGCTAAGTGACTGATAAATAGGCTTAAGTTATTTAAACTGGCACCGAGCACGGCTTAAACAGTATGTTTTGCATCATCTAAATTTCTAAATACCTGGAGTATATTTGTAAACATGGCAATCTAACATGTTATTGAACGGCACATTCATATTCAAATGAGCATAAATGAGGATTTAACAGCTGATTGCACAGTGTGAATGATAGTAACTAATTGTCAAGTCGGAAAGTTGCGCAGATAATAGTACTAATGCGATCGGCACGCAGCCGCAGTGATATGACTTACAGTAGCAAATCCGTGAATTTTCAGCTGGCTGCCCAAGTCCCCGTACATAAAAGAACGAGTCTGGATTAGGGCAACATGGGCCAAATGGGCAGTCAGAAGGGAAATGAAGGGCGAGGAGGAAGAATCGGAGCTAGGTTTGAGGGGCGGTGTGAAACTTTTCTTTCCCTCTAGGCCGGCCTTTACCTCTTTCATAACAGTCATCAATGGGGCTCCCTGGCCATTCAGCGCTGTCCCTCTTCTAGGAAGCAATTGTTCAGAGGTGTGGCTCATTTCAGGCATTAATCTCCACTGAATGGCGGCTGTGTTACACATTCTGTCTCTACCCGGAGCCTGCAGGCAGCTGGTCAGTGGAAAGTAACAATGACCACAGGAGGAGAATGGGGCAAATGCTCTGCTGCAGATGCTGCATCCCCAACCTTGACCTTGGTCATTTCCCTCCCAGGGTGGCTTGGCCCTTCGCAGCGGGAGCCTGGCTTTGCGAGGCTGCCATGGCGGGCAAGGTGGCCGCTACCTGCGGATTTGTTCCCTCCTAATAACCCTTAGACCCGACAGGCAGTCACCATGAGCACTGGAGACGGAGGCCAATGTGGAGGCTGCTAAGGCAAAACATGAAAACAAACCCCCTAACTTTTCAGGCAGGGGCTTTTCCAGCAGGGACGAGCGGCTCCAGTTCCCAGCGGGTCTGGCCGGTGATCCAAGCCTGTGTGTTGGGCATTGGTCAGGGGAAGTGGCTATTCTTTCAGGCCAGCGCTTGCCTCCTGCATCCTGTCACCCAGTCTCCAGCCTGTGCAGAAAGCTGGGAGGGGGAGAAATGTAACAAAAAAATCCTGTCTTCTGTCCACCCCTAGTGCCTTCTATACCTCCACCCCCCAGGGGGAAAAACATATCACTATCCTCATCCCTACCCCATCTTCAGCCCATCTCCATTCTCATCCAGTCTCCTTCTCCATCTTTCTCTACCTCTGCCTTTCTCTCTCTCATCTAGCTCTCATCTATTATCTATCAATCGATCGATCATCAATGTATCTATTTATGTATCTATTATCTATCATCTATCAATTATCAATCAATCAATCATCTAGGTATCTATCTAAGTATCTAGCAATCTATCATCTAGGTATCTATTATCTATCTCTATCTATCTATCATCTAATATAGAAATGCAGATTCGGTGGAGTACTGCTTATCACTTCCTTGACTAAACCATGAATGACTGCTCACTGACAACAAAAAGTGCACACTTTTTACTAGAACCCTGCAAGTCTTTCATAACCTGAACCACCTTGGTTCTCCAACTTCTTCCCCTTCCCTTCCTCCCTCCTCACTTCCTCTCTCCTTTCCTTCCTCTGAGGCCACAGACATGGTACCAGGCACAGGACATCCTGACACTCCCTCCCACCCACTTCCTGACGACTGCCTTTCATCACACCCTGCCTCTGCCCCCATCTCCATCACCTCCAGGGTTTGGTCTCAGAGCCACGCGGGACCTCTTGTCTTCCCCCCAGGCTCCCTGCTCCTTCCCCTCTCCCAGCCTGTGTCTTTGAGGTTTCCTCTCTAGCATGCTTGTTCCTGAACCCACATTCTGGCCATAAATGGTTCCTTTTTTAGCACTCTCTTTGTCGAGAGCAAGCACAGCTGTACCTCTTACCAGACTGAGGGTTCCTTTCTCATTTTATCCCAGTGCCTAGAAGGGTTTCCAGCTTAATAATATGTGCATGTGAGGTAGAAGGGGGAAGAAGCCTGGACTGCCACTTCTACCTGGATGGAAGCCAAGAACTCGGACCCTGGAGCCAGGCTTCCCGCTCAGACCCACCTCGGCCATTCACCGGCTGTGCATCCTTGGGTTGGTCTCCTCATCTCTCTGAGCCTCGTTTCGTCAAGTGTACAGTGCAGCTTGTTACAGTACCTACCTCATAGGGTTGCTCTGAGGATTGAATGAAAGAGTGCATGTGAAGTGCTTAGCTGACTGTAGATGCTCAGTAGATAGAATTCAAACTCCCTGAGGACTGGGACCCTTGTTTGATTGACTGATAGGTTTTCAGCACCTAGGACTCTGCGTGGCATGAGAATGAATGGAGGGAGCTATAGTAGTAATCATATGTGAAAGCTGCAGTTGGGTCCTGCTGGCATTTGCATCCATGTAGGTTGGAATAAGCATTGAGTGACCCTCAAACCTCTCTTTACTCTGCATTTGGAAGGACTGTGCTTAGGACTTCGTTATTTGGTTACTGTTGCCCCAATTCACCTGGAACACGTATCTTTAATGCTGCCCTTCAGGTGTCATTCAGGGGACCAGCACTCTCCAGCCACACTGCATGGTTTGAAGCTGTGTTTTCAAGGACGCCCTCCTCCAGCTCTCCACTCTGAAGATGTTTCCCCCACCCCTGCACCGCTGGTTGGGTCACCTTGGCCATGAGATCCTGATTTTCCATCCCATTCTAATTTGGTAAGTCCTCCTGCTTTGCTGTGCCCTGTTTCATGCAGGGCTCTCGTGACCCTTCCATTTCCCACACATGTTGGCTTCCCCTGACCCAGTCAAGCTTATTTTGGTTGCAAGTGCCCAAAACCAGCTCAAGGACGGTAAGGAAAACCAAAGGGGCATGAGTGATG
Organism: Globicephala melas; assembly: GCF_963455315.2. Classification (NCBI taxonomy): domain Eukaryota; kingdom Metazoa; phylum Chordata; class Mammalia; order Artiodactyla; family Delphinidae; genus Globicephala; species Globicephala melas. The sequence goes on along the minus strand of NC_083317.1, from coordinate 12,106,670 downwards.
GAGGAGGTTTATTGGAAGGAATCAGGAATATCTCAGAACTGATGGTCAGGAAAGGCTGTTGGAACCAGCAGTGGGGACGGCTCAGCCACGGAGGCCACTCTCTCCACCCACAGAACCTGTGGGCAAGCATGCCAGAGGGCTTGGCTGGAGGGGTATGGGGCCATGGGCTTTGGACATAGGTTACCTGAGAGCAGGTGCCACTCCAGGCCAAGCCGGAGGAGAGGAGAGGTTTTGGTTGCAGAACCAATGCATTCTATCCCAGCACCTCCTGCTCAGACAGTCAGTTTGGAAAAGTTAGTTTCCTGAGGCAGGTTACTTTGGGACTGAGTGAGAAGATACCTTTACCTAATTCTCCTCCTGATGCAAACCTAGGGGAAGGGCATGCTGGGCAAAGAGACTCTAAGGGGATGGTTGTTAGGGCCTGGTGCAGCTGGGATCCCCTGATGTGGGATATGGGACATGGGACCCCACTTTAGCTCAGAAAAAAGGCCTGAGCTGAGTCCACCTTTGCACACAGCAGGTCACTCTGTTAACTCAGAGACCAAAGGACTTGGGTGGGGCTGGAAATAGGATGGGAATTAGGAGTGATGAGATGCCAGTGATGTGAGACAGGGATTCTTCTTTCCTCTTTTCCTCAAATTCATGTCACACATTTCATAGATAATTTTGGTTCCCAGGTTATAAAAGGACAATTTTTAATCCCAGTATTAAAAATGTTCATTTTTGGGATTTTTGTATTGATAATAAATTGATGAAGACAAGCATCATTGCAAGGAATAGAGAGCCAGGCTCCTTAATATTCAGTCAGTTACAGTGATTATAGGATTTGGTTTTGCTCTTACTTTTCTATATCAAATAGAATTGTTTTTCTGTTTGTTTTTGACATTTCTATTTTTTTATTAACCTTTATTTTTTAGAGCATTCTTACATTCACAGAAATAGAATTGTTTTTTGTTATAGCTTTTATATGATTCCGATTTCACAGAAAGTTTCTACAATCTACACATTTGTATTTGTGCCATGGTAAATTTCATTCAGTTCTACTTTTTAACTTTTCATACAGAAGAATAAAAATAAGAAATTTTAAAAAATCACTGATTCATGAAACACTTGTTTGGCAACAGTACAGCTATTGGGTTGGGACTGTGGCGACCTTCATTTTGACAGAATGAGGACAGATTATTGTTCAGATTAGAGTAGTTTATGAAATTAACCAAAACCACAAACAAAATATTAGCAAATAGAATACAGCAATGTATTAAAAGAAGAATATATCTTGACAAAGTGAGGTTTATCCAAAGTGGAATATTTGTTGAACATTAAAAAATCAATGTCATAAAGAACAAAAACCTTGTGACTGTACTAATAAATGCTGAGGAAACATTTGATAAAATTCAACACCCATTCTGTATTTAAAAAAAAGAAAACAACAACAGAAACAAAAAGCTCTCAGCAAAGTAGAAAATCAAGGAACGAAACCTCTTCTCTAATAAGGGGTATCTATTGAACACTTAGAACTAACATCACACTTAATGGTAAAATATTAGATGCTTTCCCTCTACAGTCAAGGCAAGGATATTCACTTTTATCACTTCTACAATTCAGTAGAGGGCCTCTCCAGTGCAATAAGTCAAGGACAGAAATAAAAGGCACAAAGATGAGAAAGAAAGAAGGAAAGCTATCTTTATTTGCAGTTGACGTCACTGTGTACATGAAACATCCAAAGGAATCTACAAACTACTAGAATTTTTTAGTGAATTTAGTAAAGTTGCAGGGTAAAAGACCAATGTATAAAGATTAAATTGTATTTCTCTATACAGGCAACAAATGATGGGAAAATAAAATTAAAATACACTACTGAAAGTAAACTAAGAATCAAATACTAAGAATAAATTTAATTTTAATGAAAGATATGCAAGGTCTCTACACAGAAATTTATAAAATATTGCTGAGACAAATTAGAGAAGTCTTAAATAAATGCAGAGTTATACCATGTTCATGAATTGGAAGATTTAGTATGTTAAGATGTCAGCTTTCCTCAAATTTATCTATCCAGTTAATGCAATCCCTACCTAAATCCCAGCAGAGAGTTTTGTAGAAATGAATAAGCTGATTCTAAAATATTTATGCAAAGTATCTTAAATAGCCAGAACAATCATGAAAAAGAAGAACAAAGGTGGAGGAGTTATGCTAGCTGATTTCAAGACTTACTAAAAAGCTATAGTAATCAAGATAGTGTACTATTGGTATAAGGTAAAAAATAGATCAATAGAACAGGCTAAGGAGTCCAGAAATAGATCTACCGTGGTTATTGGGCAACATATAGATGCATGGTCAATTGCTTTTTGTCAAAAATGTCAAAGCAATTCAATGTAGAAAGGCAAATAAGTCACATGTCAGTAAATATCAGGGAAAAATGATGGAAAAACTAGATATTGGCACAGGAAAAAAATTAACCTTGACTCCTACCTCACACTATACATATAAATTAATTTGAAGTGGAAAACATATCTTCACTATTTGGGACAGGGAAAGATATCTTAGAAAGTCATAAAAGACACTACCAATAAAAGCAAACATTCATACATTGGACTTTATCAAAATTAAATACTTCTCATTAAAAGAAACATCATCAAGAAAATGAAAAGTCAAGCTACAGATTGGGATGAAATATTCAAGAAGCGTATATTTGAAAAAGACTTCATCTAGAATATATAAAGAATTCCTACAAATCAATAATAAAAACTTCAATTAATAAAAAATGGACAAAAATCTTTAACAAGCACTTTCAAAAGAAGATACCTGAATAGCCAAGAAATTTCAATACATGAAAAGGTGTCCAACATTATAAGGCAATAGGGGAATGCAAATTAAAACCACAATGAAATACTGCAACACACTCATCAGAATGTCTAAAATTACAAGACTGATAATACCAAGTGTTGGCAACCATACATTGTTGGTGAAAACATAAAATAGTAAAATTTTAGTTCAACATGTTATCTAACTTATGAGCAGAAAATCCACTTCTAGGTACATACCCAAGTGAAATGAAAACATATTCCTCAAAAAGATGTGTCCAAAACGTTCATGATAGCTTTATTCATAATAACTGGGAACATCAGCAAGAGAATAGATAAACAAATTATGGTATATTTTTACTATGGAATACTACTCATCAATCAAAAGAAACAAACTCTTGATGAAGGCAACATCATGGATGAATCAAAAACATTATATTGAAAATGCTGGAGAGGGTTTGGAGAAAAGGGAACACTCTTGCACTTCTGGTGGGAATGCGAATTGGTACAGCCACTATGGAGAACAGTATGGAGGTTCCTTAAAAAACTACAAATAGAACTACCATACAACCCAGCAATCTCACTACTGGACGTATACCCTGAGAAAACCATAATTCAAAAAGAGTCATGTATGAAAATGTTCATTGCAACTCTATTTACAATAGCCTGGAGATGGAAACAACCTAAGTGCCCATCTTCTGATGAATGGATAAAGAAGATGTGGCACATATATACAATGGAATATTACTCAGCCATAAAAAGAAACCAAATTGAGTTATTTGTAGAGAGGTGGATGGACCTAGAGTCTGTCATACAGAGTGAAGTAAGTCAGAAAGAGAAAAACAAATACCGTATGCTAACACATATATATGGAATTTAAGAAAAAAAAATGTCATGAAGAACATAGGGGTAAGACAGGAATAAAGACACAGACCTACTAGAGAAGGGACTTGAGGATATGGGGAGGGGGAAGGGTGAGCTGTGACAAAGCGAGAGACAGGCATGGACATATATACACTACGTAACGTAAGGTAGATAGCTAGTGGGAAGCAGCCGCATAGCACAGGGAGATCAGCTCGGTGCTTTGTGACCGCCTGGAGGGGTGGGATGGGGAGGGTGGGAGGGGGGAGACGCGGGAGGGAGGAGATATGGGAGCATGTGTATATGTATAACTGATTCACTTTGTTATAAAGCAGAAACTAACACACCATTGTAAAGCAATTATACCCCAATAAAGATGTTAAAAATAAAAACATTATATTGAGCACAAGAAGCCAAACACAAAAGAATACATACTTTATGATTCTATTAATATGAAATTCAAGAACAGGCAAAACTAACTTATGGTGATAGAAATTAGAACAGTGCTGGGTGACTGGAGAGAGGTACAGAGGAATTTTCTGGAATGATGGAAAGGTCCTCTATCTTGTATTGCGGGTAGTTATATGTGTTCCCGTTTGTCAAAATTCAAAGAGCAATAGACTTAAGATGTGGGCATTTGACATTATCAAGGAGTACTGTCAGTATAGAAGAAAGAGAGAGAGGACAATAAAGAAAGAGAGAGAAGTGTATTCTAGGAGGATTGCCTCTTACATTAGTCAAGTCCTAGAAAATGAAAACAGCCCTTTCCTGCCCTTAGGTTATAAGTGTTAAAAATAAACCGTGAAGCCTCTGTCCTATGACTTTTGGTTCCTGGATGGCTTAAACTTTCCTTTAAAAAGTAAACTAGGGACTAATGATTCTCATTGGGGTAGGAACTCATTGAACTTATTTCTAAATTCAAGACAAGGCAAGAGTTTCCAGCCTTCGGGACGGCCTCCCCACACTCCGGGTCCCTAGTGGATCTCTAAATAAGTTGGCAGTTCTGCAAGGAGACATTTGCTACAATCAGCTTCCTTAACTTGAAAGCCCCAGTGGCTGAAGTTAATTGTGTCTGGCCTTGGCCCCCTTGGCCTCCCCACCTTTGATAGGTTTCTTTTCTGTTCTAGCTATGCCATGGGAGGCATTTTACTGGGCCCTTCCCAGCAAGGAATAAAATTGTAAACATATTGGAGGTATCCTTTTATTTTGTTTTGTTTCTAAGGAAGGACTGTTTAAGGCTGAACCCTGTGATAACCACGAGTATTAAATTGCAGTTGCTTATGTGGCTACAGGGGGGAAGTAAGTGGGTTGGGTAATCTCTTCAGAGAAATTGACATCAGATTTGGGTAAAATGTTGGGTGACTCCAGGCAATGTGTAAATCAACAGTTCTTAGTATTAATCCCGGAAGCCTGGTGTTTCTTTGCAAAAGAGGAGAAAAGGAAAACTGCAATCCTCAGCAGCTCTCTGTACCCACCCAGGTAGAGACCAAGTCCATATTAATCCATGTAAACAAAATCGATACTTCTGAAAAAGTCAAGGTTTGGGGAGCAGGCACACACAGACCTGCAGGGCCTCAGGCATCTTGTGACTTAAGGATGAAGGCCACACGATGAGGATGGTTGGTCAGGGTGACAGAAGAGCCTCCCTCCCTCTTTGATGACATTGTTGGTCTGCCTGCCTCTGGTCTTCTTGTTCCATGAGAAAAATTAACATTTTACTTTTTAAGTCATAGTCAAGATTTCTGTCACTCAATGCAAAACCCATTGCTTATTGAAAAAGATTCTTTCATAAATAGAGAGGTAGATATTGCATGTTAATTATTTTTTTTAAAGTGTCAAAGGTGGAAGATGGCAATCTTATTTTCAATTCTTCCCCCCTCCACATACCCGTGCCCTTTGCCATGCCACCTGGCTATTCCTCTCACTTGTGGCAGCACCGAGTATTGTAGTTTCCCAACTTATTGGTACAAGGCTTGGCCGTGGACTTGCTGCGGTCATGGAATGCTGGTGGATGTAAATGAGCAGAGGCTTTAAATTTGGTTATAGGTGGGGCTTGTTCCACTCTGAGAATGTGCCCCTGGGAGCTGCTGTCCTGGAGGGATGAGAGACAACGAAAATAGGCCTGACCCCACCTGCAGCTGGGAGCCCATTCCGCTGCCCCAACCTGAAGAAGAGCCACCCAGCAGAGCCCAGCCCCGATCAGCCTAACCTCAGACAACCTGCCCACTGTGAGCAGTGGTAAGCCACTGAGTTCTAGGATATTTTGTTTTGCATTAATATTGTGGCTAATGAAGTAATACTAAACCTGCAGCTTTGTAGCTTAGTTTTTCAGTTAGCAATATACCATAAACACAAATATGCTTCTACAACTTGAGTTTTAAAGGATGCATAATATTCCGTAGTATAGAATATCCTAATTCTCTCCTTCAGTTACCTAGGATTGGACACTTGGGTCCAATTATTTTATTAGGGTTTTGCTAATAAATCTGCCACAAAATCCTTGTATAAGTCTCTATGCATGTTCTTAGGTTCCCTAAAATAAATCTTTAAAGAACAAATTTCTAGAAGTGGAATTGCTAAGTCAGAGCAGATACACATTTTAAGGCTTTTCGTACATATTACCACATGGCCGTTCAGAAAGACTGGAATAATTCATGTTTCTACCAGCAAGGAATGAAAGTACTCATTTCCCCAGATCTTTCCAGGATTAAATATCATCATGCTTATCATTTTTGTACAAAATCTTGATGGTTGGATGATAGTGACCATTTTTTATTGTTATGTGTGTTTTTTCTTATTATAAAAGAAATGCAGGTTAAATATGGAAATATAAGTACGTGAAAAGAATAAAATACGAATCACCCAAAACGCCATTTCCAAATGATACCCGATGCCAACATTTTGTACAAATCCTCAAGTGGTTTATATTTGAACTGTATACACTTAGATATTTACATGTTTTTGCAGGTCACACACGTAGATGTGAACAGAGAAACTTAGTTCACCTCTCTATGATGGAAATAAACTTGATCTTGAGCCCCTAATCCAACTGCGTAGAAAAAAGCACTTAAATTTGCTACCTGTTATGGACTGACTTTTTGTGTCCCTCTCCACCCTCTCTCCATCACCCCTGCCCACCCCTCGCCCAGCCCAGTTCATATGTCAAAGCCTTGACCTCCAGGGTGACTGTATTTGGACTAAGAAAGTATTAAGGTTAAGTGAAGTCATAAGGATCGCGCCGTGATCTGATTGGACTGATGTCCTCATAGGAAGAGACACCAGACAGCTTCTCTGTCCCCTCAAACGCACAAGGAGGTCATGCGAGCACATAGCGAGATGGCACCGTCTATATGCGAAGAGAAGAGGCCTCAGAATGAAACTTAACCTTTCCAGCGCTTTGGTCTTGGATTTCCCAGCCTCCAGAACAGTGAGACAATAAATTTCTGTTGCATAAGCCACCCAGTCTCTGGTTATTTGTTACGGCAGCTCGAGCTAATACAATAACTTGAATTATCTTTTGATAATTTCAGGTTTAAACGGCTTCTTTTGACTACTCAGTGTCTTTCAGGTAACTAATCGGTGTTTTCAGGATTTCTCCCTACTTCCCTTTTCCTCCTTCTTTCCCAAAGCGGTCACTGATGGTCAGAGATGGCTTCCTGTCTCACGGCAGAGGACGGGTGGCATCTGCTCTTTGGCCTTCTCTAAGTCCCAGATCACCCCTCCTGCTCATGGGCATTTCGGCCGAGTCTACAGAGCTGTGTCTGTTACCACCTTGTGTGCCTGCTGGCTGGCTCTTGCTGCTAAAGCCTGTGGTCCGTGGGAACGTCCCTGCTTCAAAGATTCCTACAGTCCAAAGCCTCCCTGTCCTGGTCTCAACCCTCTTTTCTCCCATAGATACTCCTGGCACTTCCGCAAGCCCAAAGGGGTATGTGCAGCTTCTGAATGTCTTCCTCACGCGCCACGCTCAGGGGTGGGTGTGAAGGATTAGCTCAGGTCCTCACTGTTGCACCTCCTTCCTCAGACCCTGCCAATCTCCTGCCCGGGAATCATGTTGCCCCCAGACGCTCCTTTCTCCCAAGGTACCCAGGTTCCACTGGGTCTGTCCAGGCGCTCCTGCCGTTGCCTGTCCCTTGGCTGCCCAGGACTCAGCAGGGTATGGGTGCCAAGGGCTTCTTGAGGCTCCTTCTCTCATCCCCGTGGAATTCTTTCCAGGTTCCTCCCCAGGGCCCTAGAAGGGCCTGTCTTCTTCCTATGGGCTGCGAGCTCCCCTCGTGTCATAGCCTACACACTGTGACTTACTCTGTGGCCTTTCCTCAAAGCTTTAGTTCTTTTTTTTTCTTTAACTTGGCTGTTTTCTTTTTTTCTGCAGCTTTATTTTTTATTTTTTTTGGCTGCACCAAGCGGCATGTGGGATCTTAGTTCCCTGACCAGGGATCGAACCCATGCCCCCTGCATTGGAAGTGCAGAGTCTTAACCACTGGACGGCCAGGGAAGTCCTCAAAGCTTTAGTTCTTGATATATAAATTGCAACTTTGGAAATTCTAAGAAATCCTTTTTCTTTCTCTTTTGAAAACTTGGCTTTCAAGTCTACTGCCTTCCTTTTCCCCCAACGACTCACCAAGGACCTTGAAAAATTTAGTTTGAAGCATCCAACAGATTGATGAATTCTCCCCTGAGCAGTATCCACTCTCTCCGCAAAGCGGTGAATCTTTCAGCTTCAATAAGCTGATAGTCACCCAGTCAGTAGGAACAAATCGTGTCTTAATATTTTAAAAAATATGATCCCTGGGCTTCCCTGGTGGCGCAGTGGTTGAGAGTCCGTCTGCCGATGCAGGGGACACGGGTTCATGCCCCGGTCCGGGAAGATCCCACATGCCGCGGAGCGGCTGGGCCCGTGAGCCATGGCTGCTGAGCCTGCGCGTCCGGAGCCTGTGCTCCGCAACGGGAGAGGCCACAACAGTGAGAGCCCCGCATACCAAAAAAAAAAAAAATATGTATATATAATCCCTGCTACCTATGATATATACATATGTACACCACTGACCTTTTTAAAGGCTGCGTCTTCTTCAGGATGTTCAATATTCCATAATGAATTCAAACAAGCTTGTTTCTCTGCGTTGCTTTTCTCTGACTGTAATTCCGAGTCCATGTCCTGCGATGCATGGGTAAGGGACTACTCCCCAACCTGGGAGATCTTAGGTCAGGGTTGGTTCAGGGGTGTTGTACCCAATATTGTCTAGGAAGCAGAGTATGAGTTGAAAGTGGTGGGTTAGTGTACCAGAATCAGGGAATAACATAAAGTGAAAAGGTGGCCTTCGGTGACAGACGAGGCATGAGAGTGGGGCAGGATACAAGGTGAAGTGGAGGTGGCAGAAATGGCTAATACGTCTTCTTTTTTTCCGGAGCAGTGATTCTTAACTGGGGGTGATTTTGGCCCCAGGGGACATTAGGCGATGGCTGGAGACATTCTTGTTCATCACACATAGGGGGCTGCTACTGGCATCTAGAAGGTAGAGGCCAGGGATGCTGCTAAATGCTCCACAGTGCACAGGGTAGCTTCTGCACCTAAGACTCATCAGCCCCAGCAGTTGTGCCAAGGTTCAACAGCCCTGTCCTATCTTACTGGAATCACTGAGTTTTAGGTCACATGGCTGCCAACACTGAAGACTATATTTCCCAGCCTGTTTTGTAGTTTGGTATGACCATGTGACTAAGTTCTGGCTAACGAGACTTAGGCTAATGTAGCAACTTCTGGGAACTGTCCTTGAAGAAAGAAAGCATGCTCTTCTCCTTCCCTTGTGTCCTTCCTCATGGCTGGAATGCGATTGTGTTGGCTGGAGCTCTGGCAGCCATCTTAGAACAATAGGATGACTTTGAGGCCATCTGAAGTGGAGCAAGAAGGAAAAAAGGGTTCCTGATACTGTGAAGCATCTTTCTGCTCTCAAATGTCCTCCCTTAAACTCCTTCAAACTAAACAGAAACACTCTACCTTGCTTAGTCTTCTATTATTTCATGGGGTTTTTTTTTCCTGTTACTTACAGCTGAACTTAATTCTAATTAGTACAGTGTACTATTTGCACCTTCCTTCTGCACTCTGGAATGTTCTAGTTATTGAGATCTGCCATGCCATGATGGATTAGGGCTACATTCTGGAAGGAGCTGAACTTGGCAAGGAGCAGAGCAGGTCTGGGTGGATTGTGGGCAACAGCACAAGAAGTCAACGTGGAAATGGGCTAAGAAAACGAAGGGGTTGGATTTAAGCTTCATCTTTTTCTGCAGGCTTGCTTACGTTTGTCCTGGAGTCGGACCAGTGTCCACAACCAGACTCTTCATATGTTTTACGCACCAGCACTCTGTCACAAAGATGTCCCCGGCATCCCGGTGGCTAAGGTTGGATCCATCTACCTGGCCAGGCCTGGCAGCCCTGATAAGCTCAGCCCTGTGAACAAGCCATAGAGGTAACGAAATGTGGGCACGACTCTTGTTCACGGTTAATGGTCGTGGGTGAAAGGAGCTAAGATAATCTGGTAGATTGTGCTACTAGGTATAATCAATTTTGAAACCCCATAATTAACTGCAAATTCAAATATGGTTAAAACCACAGTTAGCCTCAGCAAACTGTGATGTAGGGAGAGCTTATCTTCAACACCTTCCTGACCTTCAGTTTAGAATCTGTCCTCAACTCGCTAAGGTTTCTGGTGCTCTTAGGTTAGCCCTCGGGTTTCCATAGCCGTCGTGGCAACGAGGCCTCTGATATGCCCTTTGCTTGCACCACCCTTTCCTCTGGATCTTCCAAGCTTTCCCACTTGGACACATTTTCTTTGCCAGGTGATAGTAGCTAAGGCACTCATACTTTCTACTCTGTTGAAGTGTTGGTGTATTCATTTCCTGGGGCTGACCTAACAAAGTATCATAAATGGGGTGACTTAAACTACAAATTTATTCTCTCATATTTCTGGAGGCTGGAAGTCTGAGATCAAGGTGTCTGTGGGGTTGGTTCCTTCTGGAGACTATGAGAGAAGGATTTTCTCCAGTCTGCTCTCCCAGATTCTGATGGTTTGCCATCAGTCTTTGGTGTTCTTAGACTTGTAGACTCATCACTCCAATCCTCCACCTTCACACACATTCTCCCTGTGTCTCTTTCCTCTGTGTGTGTCTGTGTGTGTTTGTGTGTGTGCATATGTGTGTCTAAATTCCCACTTTTTATAAGGACATCGGTCATATTGGATGAGGGCTTGCCCTAATGACTCCATTTTAACTTGATTACCTTTATAACGATGCTGTTTCCAAGTAAGGTCACATCCTAAGTCCTGGGGGTTAAGATGTCAACATGTCTTTTTGGAGGCACACCATTCAACCCATAAAAGTTGGTCAGCTGAGTGGCACAGTTACATTTTAACAGAGGCTTCTGCGTCTCCACTTGTAGGAGTATCTGAGCTATTTAATAAGGAGGGAGTCCATTCTCCCCTCCCCATTCTGAGCCCAGGGTGCATGCCCCTCAGTCACCTGTCACGGGAGCTGTTTTCTCGGTGTATCACAGGACAAGGCCAGACCTCAAAGCTCCATTGACATTCAGAGATTCATACTCCCTCGTCTCTACAGAAACCTCATGGGACCAGTGTTGAATTATTGCTTTTTAAGTATAGTCTGAAGCAGGACAAGTATGTCTAAGGAGAAGGCTGTGGACCTGAAACCAGTGGGCAGTGACAGTTGTTTTCAACCAGAAAAGAAGCTGGTGATAAATATTAACAACATAGAAAATGTTCCGGAAATCAAGCCAGCAAAACTTAGGCAGGAGTGTCAGGTACAGCTTCTTATAAATGCTTCTTGTTGTCATTAATCCCAGTTTTAATTTCTAGCCTTATTAAAGACTTAAGGCTTTATCTCCATGTCTTCCCCCTGGAAAACCAGATGCATGTAATGATCTTTATCTCTGTAATTTTCCCAGTGGTCACAGTGTCTGTGCTGCTTAATCTTTTACATGTGAATTAATGAGGGCTGGGAAACTCCGTCTTTGTCCCCCTGATGAGTCCCAGCGACAAGATCTGTGGATTCAGCATCGTTTCTCGGAGCTAGATTTTTACCATGAAAACAAATATTGCAGGGGAGGGGACCAAATACCCATTTGCTGACCTGGGTCACAACAGAATCCAGTGTCACCACTTCTATGTCTCCTTATGAATGTGTTTACATTCCACCCATGGACCTTGTCTGGACACCTGTCCCGATTACAAATGTCCACAGTATCACAGAATAAGAGGGAAAGGACCGTGACCATAGAAGTAGAGTCTTAAAGCCAAAATTGACCTCAGAGATGATTTAATCCAGACTGCCTCAAATAAAACAAAACAGAACAGAACAAAACACCAGAGAGGTTGTGTGATTTTCCGAAGGACACACAAGGAGTTTCTGAAAGAGACGATTCAGCCTTAATCTAATACCCCGTTGACTGTAGCCTAGTGACCTATTTGCAACCTAGGGTGAATATTTGTTTTGCATCTGCTTTAAGAACCTGTGAAAAATTAGGGGATTAAAACGTCAGATATCTGCCAGGGACATGTTCTTATGTTATGAGAAGAGCAGAAATCTTGATAAATATGTGCTTTAATATATACTTTGCAGGGAGGAAGGCTTAACATCAATATTCTTCTTCTTCCCTAATGCAATATTGTATATCAACTATACTTGAATGAAACAAAAGAAAAAAATATTATTGCTCTTCCCCATCACAAAAAAAATCTATTTGAGGACATTCCAAAGAATGTAACTAATTGGTGACCTATTTTTTAGGAGGATGTCATGCATTTGAACAGGGAAGTAGCAAAAAATAACTTTTAAAGTACACCATTACACTACTATATATAAAATAGATAACTAATAAGGACCTACTGTATAGTATAGGGAACTCTACTCAGTACTCTGTAATGACCTATATGGGAAAAGATTCTAAAAAAGAGTGGATATATGTATATGTATAACTGATTCACTTTGCTGTACACCTGAAACTAACACAACATTGTAAATCAACTATGCTCGAATAAAAATAAAGTACATGATTAGTAAAAGTCAGGGTATATGCATGCTTCTGGAATTAAAAGAAATAAGAATGTTTTAAGAGCTTTATTCTGGTTATTCATGATGCATTGGCCACAATTAAAAGTATCTGGGATTTAGATGAAGCCCCTACCTTTCTGGCTCCCCTAAGCTACTGAGGGTTGGGGATATTGTCATGGGTACTACGAATTTTCTAGAAGAAAGTTGGTTCTCACCTGTGCATGGAGCTGATGATATCTACAGGGAATTTCTCTAAGGACAAAAAGGATGGTGGTGATAAGGCAGTTGGAATTTTACCAATAGGAAAAGAACGTGATATAGAAAGTACAAATTAGGTTGTAGGATTATGAATAGTGCATTTTATAAATAGGAAAGAGTTTGGTTCAAAGAGGACAACTTGGAGGCCAGGCTCTCACTGGTTGGTTTGTCTTTCTTGAGTCAGAGTAAGAAGGCTGAACACTGGGGTGAAAAAGAGTGGCAGAAGTGAGTGGGTGGGACGTTGGTTTGGAGGGCTGTAGACGCAGCAGTGCTGAAGCCTTATGTAGAGTTGTGTGTTTGAAGGCGTGACGACTTTGGCCTCCCCAGTCTTCATTTTGAGTTGACTGTTTTATACAGCTGCAGCCTGGTGGCCAGAAACATGAGCCTCCCCTTCAGATAAACCTGGTTCAAATCATGCCCCACTCTATTCGCATGTGGCGTTGGATGAGTCACTTAACTTCTCTAAGCCTCAGTTTTCTCAGCTATAAAATGGGGCTAATCATATGCACCTCATAGAGCTGTAAGAGTTCGTGGGATAATGGATGTGAAGCACTTCGTACTGCGCCTGGCACATAGTAATTGCCCAGTAATTGGTGGCAATTATGACTATTATTACTAATAAGAAAAAAATGTTCTTTAAAATTCTTTAAAGTGAATGGAATAATTATCACAATATTGGTTTGTTTCAAAAATTGTTATTATGGGGCTTCCCTGGTGGCACAGTGGTTGAGAGTCCGCCTGCCAATGCAGGGGACACGGGTTCGTGCCCCGGTCCGGGAAGATCCCACATGCCGCGGAGCGGCTGGGCCCGTGAGCCATGGCCGCTGAGCCTGCGCGTCTGGAGCCTGTGCTCCGCAACGGGAGAGGCCACAACAGTGAGAGACCAGCGTACCGCAAAAAAAAAAAAAAAAAATTGTCATTATGGATTTTATTGGTTGGCTATTTGCCCTGCTTAGGGAATCGGGGGCATTTCCTGCCTCCTTAAGCAGATAAAATAAGACTTGCCCCCCAAGTTGCCATGGGGCACTGCATCCCCGGTCTTTTGTTCTCCCTACCTACCCAAGGGACTTCCATTCCAGGCTCCTTCTCCCTAAATGACAGATTCACACATACAGCAATCCATTTCTTGGAACTTTTCCTGGAAGCTTACCATCATACTTTTCCTATACAGAGCAGGCTGTTGTGATTTCTTAAGTCAAATATCATGTGATTCAAAGGAAACAATGGAAGTCAACAAACAATATCAAGAAAAAGGGCAGCAATGGCCCTACTCTCATCTGTGTAGCCAGATAGGGACTGCGGCATGACATCCAACTCTGAGGCACCCACGTGACAGGGGATGCAAAAGACATGGAACACGTGCAAAGGAGAAGAGCTGGTGTGCTCAGGGGGAGCAGAATCTGTGTTATAAGAGAGACATTTTTTTGGTTAAAATGGTAAATTTTATGTTGTGTATATTTCACCACACACACACACAAAAACAAACAATGACAGCCTGGCTGATATGGAAAACATCAAAAACTGCCGCTGTGAATAGGCCTCCTTGACTTTAAGTGCCTGGAGATTAAGGGTCCAGGAGTTAGACTTCAGTAACTCACTGTAACTCAGTAACTCAGCCGAAAGGAACGGGATGGAAAATTGAGGGAAGAAAAGACACAAGGACACACAATAGTACCTCCTAGTAGTTGAAAGGCTGTCATGGGGAAGGTAGATTGGATAAGGACGACCTCACAAGGAGCATATGCAGTCAGTAGGTGTAAGCTCTAAAGAGAGAGATTTTGGGTTTGTTACAAAAAAGAGTTGTCCAAAGATGGAATCAGTTGCTTCAGAAGAGTGGATATATGTATACGTATAACTGATTCACTTTGCTGTACACCTGAAACTAACACAACATTGTAAATCAACTACGCTCCGATAAAAATTTTTAAAAATATATGTACTCAAAAAATAAAAGAAGTGTAATAGTTAGGGTTCTCCAGAGAAACAGAAACAATAGGCTCTTTCTATATCATCTATATCTACCTGTATAATGAGATTTATTATAAGCAGTTAGCTTATGCAATTATGGAGGCTGAGAAATCCCACCATTGTCATCTGCAAGTTGGAGACCCAGGGGAGCTGGTGGTGTAAACTCCAGTCACATGCTAAGGTCTGAGAACCAGGAAGGCTGATGGTGTAAGTTCCAGTCCCAGGGCAGGCAGAGAGAGAGAATTCAACCTTCCTCAGCCTTTTTGTTCTACTTGGGCCCTCAAAGGGTTGGATGACGCCCACCCACAATGCGAGGGCAATCAGCTTTACTCGGTCCGTCAACTCCAAAGCTAATCTCTTCTGGGAACACCCTCACAGGCACACTCAGAAATAGTGTGTAACCAGATATCTGAGCATCCCATCGTCCGAGCAAGATGACACATTGAATTAATCATCACAAGAGGGCTGTGGAGTGATTTTCCTGTTCCTGGAAGTATGTAAGTCTCGACGACAGGGTTTCTTGACTGGACTGAGAGGGAGGGGACGAAGGCACTAGATGGGAGGTCTAGATGGTCCAAGAGGCCTTTTCTATCCTGTGTGGATAACTTACCTAACCCACCACCATATTCCCCACTCTGTATGGAAACCCAAGCCACCTCTCTATGAGTTCTGTGAGGCTGCCAAAAGAAAGGACTAAAAGCCACGGAAATGTATTGCCCTACAGCTCTGGAGGCCAAAAGTCTGAGATCAGTTGTTGGCAGTGCCACATCCTCTGAAGGCTCTGGGGGAATCCTTCCTCTCCTCTTTCAGCTCCTGGGTGCCCCTGAAATCCCTTGGCTTGTGGCTGCATCACTCCAATCTCTGCCTCCATCTTGACAAGACATCTCTGTGTCCTCTCCTCTTCCTATAAAGACACAGTCGCTGGCTTTAGGGACCATCCCAAATCCAATACGATATCTTGAGATCCTTAACTATATCCTGAGGTTCTGGACTCACATGAATTTTGGGAGGATGCTATTCAACCCACTCCACCCTCCTTTTGGATTATTTCCTTTGTCCTTTAGTCAGAATATCTGATAAAGGATGTTGCTGCTATTTCTTTTCCTGGTAATTTGTCTGGGACATTTTGCCGAACATAAACAACCTCTACCTTAAAGATTCAGTTTGAATTAGAATCCGCTTTCAGGAGATGTTAGGAGGAAATTAGGTCTTTTTTGAACTCACCTTAGGCATGAAACCATGAGAGGATCAGATGGGCTTGCTTGTGATAGGCCGGGTGTGTACGATGCCTAAGGGTCCTGAGCACACCATTCCACAGGGGCCGGGGTGGCCAGCTTCTTCCAAATGGCAGGGCTCAGGAATTAAGCAGTGGGAGCTTCCGCTTAGAGGCAATGCATTTCTTCATTCGTTTTATACGTACAGATGACCGAGGACCCCTTATGTGTATAAAGACTGAAGGTGTCTTCTTTTTCTTTTCTTTTCTTTTTTTTTGTTTTGTTTTG
Source organism: Globicephala melas (assembly GCF_963455315.2). Classification (NCBI taxonomy): domain Eukaryota; kingdom Metazoa; phylum Chordata; class Mammalia; order Artiodactyla; family Delphinidae; genus Globicephala; species Globicephala melas. The sequence continues at coordinate 12,090,226 of NC_083317.1, read as the reverse complement.
TTCCTAGAAGATCATGGCTGCAGTTGAAACCTCTCTCCAAATATACAGCTGCCAGAGCTTTTGCAGCAATGAGTGATATTTAGAAATTGTTTTTCCTCCAGCTTTATTAAGATATAATTGACACAAAACATTGTTTTAGTTTCAGGTGTACAACAATAATTTGCTATGTATCAAATAACTACAATACTTTTAGTTCACATGCATTATCTCACATGGTTACAATATTTTGTGTGTGTGTGTGATGAGAACTTTTAAGAGCTACTCTCCTAGCAACTTTCAAATATACACCGGCCACCCCTCCAAGTCGAAAATCCACGTATAACTTGATAGTCATGCCTCCGTATCCACATGTGTGGATTCAGTCAGCGAGGGATCGTGTAGTATTGTACATATTTATTGATAAAAGTCTTCATATAAATAGACCCGTACAGTTCAAACCCGTGTTGTTCCAGGGTCAACTGAACAATACAGTATTGTTAACTATAGTCACCATGCTGTTCATTACAGTCCCAGAATTTATTTATCTTATATCAATAACTAGACCTTTGTACCTTTTGACCCCCTTCACCTGTTTCACCCCCCATCTCTGGCAACTATATCTGTATCTATATCCATCTATATCTATACCTATATATATCTCCACATCTTCTTTTATCCATTTAGCTGTCAATGGACACTTAGGTTGTCTCCACTGGCTGTTGTAACTAATGCCACAATAAACAGAGGGCAGGGGGATGCAGATACCGCTTCAAGACAGATATTTCATTTTCTTTGGATATATGTCCAGAAGTGGAATTGCTGGATCATATGGTAGTTCACTTTTTTTTTTTTTTGCGGTATGTGGGCCTCTCACTGTTGTGGCCTCTCCCGTTTGCGGAGCACAGGCTCCGGACGCGCAGGCTCAGTGGCCATGGCTCACGGGCCTAGCCGCTCCGCGGCACGTGGGATCTTCCCGAACCGGGGCACGAACCCGTCACCCCTGCATCGGCAGGCGGACTCTCAACCACTGCGCCACCAGGGAAGCCCGGTAGTTCACTTTTTAACTTTCTGAGGGACTTCTATGCTGTTTTCCATAGGACTGAACCATGAGTAACATTTTTTAAAATTGATTTAATTTCATGGGTTTTCAAAGGATGCTCCATTGTTTCTGACTTAAGGATAGGCTCGTTTTTCTCTATAAAGAGCCAGATAGTAAATATTTTACAGTTTGGGGGCTCTGTCACAACTACTCAATTCTGTCTTTGTAGCATGAAAGGAGTTGTAGCAATTTGTACACAAAGGAGTATGTCTGTGTCCCAATAAAACTTTATTTGGATTTCATATAATTCCCACATGTCGCAAAATATTTTATTCATTTGATTTTTTTCAACCATTAAAAAGAGGTAAATTCTTACCTTGTGGACCATGCAAAACTAGGCAGCAGGCCCTGGAAGGGCTTATAGAATCTGTGGAATCATTGCCCAGCCAAGATGCAGAAAGGAAGGACAGAGCTCGGCTTCAGGAGCAACCACCACCTCCAGGGACCCTAGAAGTCCCAAGAACTTCCCCCTGCTTCTTGTCTCTGCTTCTTTCTTCTCTCATGTAGGAAACTCGATCACTGATGGCTTCTGAGCCTCACGTCTCATAGCTGTGGCTGTGGAGACTTGCTGAGTTGTCCCAGATCCATACATTTTGGAGCAGGGAGGCGCTGGTCTACTTGGGTCGAGAGCCAGTCGAGAACAGATATCTGAGGCTGGCGGGTAGGGGGGTGGTAGGAACATGGTAGATCCCATGGGACTCCTAGAGGTGTGAAGGGCAGTTCCCAGACAGGTGGGAGTTTGGGTTGGACTAAGCAATTGTTGACTTGCCCAATGGCTCAGAAAACAGGGTGTGTGTGTGTGTGTGCATGTGGTGGGTGAGATAAAACATCCATACATTATTACAGATTCCCAGAGTGTGTCCTAATAGGGTCTCCAGAACATGTGCTGGCTCAATGATTGCATACACCAGCTTTTAAGCACTTGTAACTGAGCAGGACCCTATGGTGCCTTCCCAGAACCGGACCCCTGCCCCTACTGCCCTCCACCTGCCTCTTGTCTGTAGAAAACCTTTAGCCTCTCAGGCCTCCTCTAAGCTCCAAGGAGCAAATTTAATCAGAGAAGTGAGAAAATGCAGAAAGAAAGGAAAACAGTCAAGCAAGAAAAAATAATAATAGCTTGGCCATTAAACAAAGTCAAGTCCCTTTAGTTCCTCCTCAAGGGCCAAAGATAATATCCTGAGCCATATCTTTGAGCTGTTTTGCAGATACTGAAACCCCCGCCAGGTGGAAGAAGTTAACTGTATGCTGCCCACAAGCACCGCAGACCCCAGACAGGTTGGAACCAGAAGGCTGATGATGTTGACTCCTGATTACCTCACCACCAACCAATCAGAAGAATGTCCACGAGCTGATCACGCACCCCACACCCCTCTCCTTCACCCTGTCTTTAAAAACCTTTCCCTGAAAGCCATCAGGGAGTTCAGGTCTTTTGAGCATGAGTTGTCCATACTCCCTGCTGGGTCTTGCAATCAGCCTGCACCTTCCTTCGCCACGACCTGGTGTCGGTAGATTGACTTTACTACATGCAGGCAACTGGACCCACGTTTGGTTCGGTAACAGAGGACTGATTAACAACACTCCCAGAAAAAGAGGCTGCTGGAGCCATGCTGGGAAGATATGTTGACACCAGGTATTTTTCATTTGCAAGTTTAAATATTCCTCCCTGTTTGGGCCCAGGATTTGATAAGCATCTTTCATAGAAAAACTTTTTCTGTGTCTGTACCCAACATTTGCTCTCATTTCAGAGAGAAAATTTTAACGACTCCGCTCTTCTCACAGGGAAGTGGCTGCTCTTTTTGCAGAAGTTACTAATGGCTTCTCAGCAAGATCAGAGCAGACAGGTCACTACAATCTTCCAGAGGTCTCGCTCTCAGATATAAGCCAAAGGGGTGACAACACAGGGGAGGACGAGTGCGGTCAGGCGGCCAGCTGGCTGTGTGCCTGTTACCAGCCTGTTTGCTTGTTAGTCCCTGGAAAAGCGTGGCGTTTCACAGTCTGATCAGAGGAACAAACCCACATGTACAAAACACTCTGCAAAACACCCTGCAAAAGGCCAAGGGTGGGTTGTGAGGCAGTTTGCGCTAATCAGACTTTCTAAATTTACACTTTTCCTCTTTTTTTTTTTTTTTTGCGGTACGCAGGCTTCTCACTGTTGTGGCCTCTCCCGTTGCGGAGCACAGGCTCCGGACGCGCAGGCTCAGCGGCCATGGCTCACGGGCCCAGCTGCTCCGCGGCATGTGGGACCTTCCCGGACCGGGGCACGAACCCGCGTCCCCTGCATCGGCAGGCGGACTCTCAACCACTGCGCCACCAGGGAAGCCCTACACTTTTCCTCTTCATCCTTGACAGTAAAAGTGGAATGCTGCCTCAGTGTTTGGTTGAACAGCACGCAGAAAGCAAGAACATGAAGCACTCATGGGCCCATCACAGTGAGGTCTGTCTCTACAAAAATTATCTGCAGCCACTTGGGAGTAGGAATTGCGGTAAAGGGGAAAACTAAGATATTAACCAGACCAATCCATTCCAAAGCTATGGGGTGCAAATGGAAGAGAGTTGAGACCCACGTGAAGAGGGAGCAAAGTGCCTTTATGCCCACGTAATACCAAGGCAAATGCAACACACAACACACCTAGCATCCTCATTCACTCACCAAACGTTAACTGAGGACCTAATATATGCCAAAGACTGTTGGAGGGGGAGCTGGGGTGGATAGAAAGGATAAAATGATTAAGTGAAGTTCCCACCCTCAGGAGATCATCACACATGTGAGCCGATAATTAGGATACGGTAGGATAAATAGTAAAAGAAGGGAAACCAATCAGGATGGGCTTCAGAGAGGAGGTGACACTTGACAGAGGTCCTGAGGGATGAATGCACTTTGCCAGGTGCAGAAGAAGAAAGGCTATTTCGGGCACAGCGTGTAGCAAGAGGTGAGAAAGAATCATGAGTTTTAACGGGTGGAGAATTGGTGAGTAATTCAGTGAAATGAGACTTGACGGTACCTGACATGTACCTGAGGATACATGAGGGAAGTCTGGATGGTTGGATTGGAGTCAGGCTGTACAGGGCCCTGGGCACATAGTAGGCATTCAATTAATATTTGCTCAAAGTTGAAAGATAGAAGAATAGCAAGCATGCAATAGTAAAAATGATAATGACAATAAAAGTAATAGCTATTTACTGAGGGCCTACCCATTGTTTTACAGATTTACAAGGTATCGGGAGAGAAATAAAGAATTACAGAAATTCAACTACTTATTACATTACACTACATCATATCTATCTATCTATCTGTTCTTCATCTATCTATCAATTATCTATTTATTATCTATCTATCTATCTACCTATGAATGAAAGAGATAGTAAAAGAGAAAAAGACAGTAGAAGAGAACTGTGGGCTTCTCTGATCTTGAGTCCTGTGATGGGATGGCAGTGGGTAAGAGGACAATGTCAGACCATCTGCCCTTCCTGTCCCAGCGTCTGTTCTGGGCAGTGGTCCCTCTGAAGATGGGAACAGGCCCCTGTGCGATGCTGAGGCCAGTATCTTAGGGGAAAGCTTCCCTCCCAGGGGTCTGGATCATGCCCATTCATGGAAGCCTTCCTGCAGGGTACGAGCATGACCTCAGACAGAGTTCACCGAGCTGGCCAGGTGACTTGACTCTTGGGTAAGGAGGGCATCGAGTTACCTGGCAAAGCATAGTTCTTTTTTCAGAACAAGGGCTGAGTTAAGAGTAAATAAGTTAACATGGAGACTGGCAAAGTTTTTCAGGGATGAGCAGCAGAAGCGGGCATCTATACGGATTTTCTGAGACTATCTTTTCACCTGTTCCGAGGGTCAGGTCACCGCTCAGGGCGCTGTCATCTGGCAGGTCAGTGGGAGGGAGCTGCTCTTGACAGCGCAAGGAAAAGTGTGTAATGGATCCTCCATGTCTCAGAAACTCTATCTCTGGAGTAACCGGAGAAGATACACAAGGACTCAACACTAAGGAAGGAGGCGTCACTCACATGCTTCGTGTAGGAGGTGGTTAGCACGCTTGAGAGTAAAGCACAAACCTGCCTCATCCTTCTCAATATAGAAACTCCTGTCCGCTGTCATCCCGGGAAGCTCAACACGCATCTACTCCACTGGCACTGCCACTGTGCAAGCCTTTTTTGGAGCTCCCCAAACTTCAGAGCCTGTTTGTGAGTCATAAAAGAAATTTATCTCATTGAATCATGTCTCATTTTGGACCCAAATTAACATGGCTCAGATCGATCTCTACCTTATTCCCCAGACAAGTTCAACCACCACAATGTAATAGCTGACATCTATGAAGCTCTTATACATGCCTGGCCCTGTGCTAAGTGCTTTGCATTATTTAATGCTCTCGGGAATGCTAAGAAGTATAAATGATTGTTATATCCATTTGACGGATGAGGGAACTGAAGTACAAATTTGTAACCACTGATTATAAACAAAAGAATGTGCCTCTGGCTCTGAAGAGAATTCAGAAACAGGAGCCCCACCCACTTTAAGTTCTTTTGCCGCCGCTTGTTGAAAAAAGCATATGAAAAGCATCTCCTGTTTATCACTTTGGAGCAGCACCCATTCTGAACTTTAATTTGCACGCGGCAGGTGCGTATACCTGGATTAAGTGCTCTGAGTCTGCATTTGATGATGGAATATTGTGATGAGAAAGAGAGAGGCTGCATGACAACTCATGCCAGTGTCATTCAGCCAATACCTCATTCATCTTTCAGCGTTCATCGGGGCCCTGGAGCTCTCAATATTGCCATCTTTCCTTTTCTGTTTTTAGGTGAGAAGATCAGCGTCCACAGTCATAGGTATAAGCAGCAGAAAATTTCCCAGACACTAGAAGCAGAATCAGAAGGAAGTGGATTCGAGTTCTGGCCCTGCATTTACTAGCTGTGTTTATGGAGAGTTGCCACATTTTCTAGCTTCCCAGCGCCCTTTAATACATCTCTTGTTATGACTTGGGACTTTCTTCTCCCTAAGGTAGAAGCAACCTTCACAGCCTTCTTGTTGGTAGGGCTTAGGCTGGGCTTGTGGGTGCACCTGTGGGAGGCCCCAGTTTGGAGGAAAGCAGCATGAGGAAACAGTTCTCACTGCAGAGAACTCTGTCTCTGGCAAGTGTGGCGGTGAAGACATCCGGCTGTGCACTGACAGCCATCCTGGGTCCAGTCCCCCTGTGGCAAGCGCTGTGTCTGTGCACAGTGGGTCAGGGGTGAGATCTTTGTTCTGGGGTGTGGTTGGGTTTCCCAGCTCTGGGGCTGATCTTCTGGCCCTCCTAGAAACTCTGAACTACCTAAGGAACACTTTGAAGAGCAACTTCTCTCCTTAAGCTCCCCAGAGTGGCTTCTGCTGTCTGCTGCTAAGAACCCACTGGAATCTCTGTGATCCTACTTTCCTGCCTACCCTTGATTTCCTCATGTGCAAAATGGGGATTGAAGTAACACTCATCTTGCAGCATTTTCATTAGGATTTTATGAGATTTTTAAAGGAAAGATGGCTTTGAAAATTCTAAGTAATTGTATCAACATCAGTTATTTGAATTTAAAAAGAAGCAATATGACACAGCCACTGTGGAAGGCAGTTTGGCGAGTCCTCCAAAAGTTAAACAGAGAATGACCTTAAGATACAGGAATTCCACTTCAAAAGAATTGAAAGCAGGGACTTAGATAGATATTTGTACACCCATGTTCATAGCAGCATCATTCACAATAACCAAAAGATGGAAGCAACCCAAGTGTCCATCAGTGAATGAATGGATGAACAAAACGTGGTCTATCCATACAGTGGAATATTATTCAGCCTTAATAACAAATGAAATTGTGCTACATGCTATGACGTGGATGAAACTTGAACACATACTAAGTGAAAGAAGCCAAACACAAAAGGACAAATACTGTAGGATTCCACTTATGTGAGATACCTAGAATAGACAAATTCATAGACACAGAAAGTAGAATGGTGGTTGCCGGGGGCTGGCGGGGACAGAGGAATGGGACTCACTGTTTAATGGGTACAATTTCAGTTTGAGATGATGACAAAATGCTGGAGATGGATGGTGGTGATGATGGTACAATAATGTGAATGTACTTAAAGCTACTGAACTGTATCCTTAAAAATGGTTACCATGGTAAATTTTATGTTATGTGTATTTTAGCATAGTAAAAAACGTCCAGGGGAAGGAGCGAGAGGGTAGAGGGTGAAAGGGAAGAGGAATTATCCCAGTGCCACACTTGATTTTCAGAAACTTTGGTATCAGCCCTTCTTCATTTAGCAGATTGGGAAAAAAATCCATGAATTTGGTAATTCTCTGCTACGCAGACTGGGAGGAGACAAGGCACTCTTAAATAAGTCTGAGGATGTGAATGGGTACAGCCCTAACAGAGGGCAGTTGGGCAGTACTATTAAAATAGCAAATGCATATACATATCCTTTGGCCCAGCAGCTTGTGTAACTTAGCCTGACTAATACTATCCCTGCCTGCTCATACCTGGTCTCTGCTCTCTCCATCCTCAGTGCTACCTCTGCATTTTAGCGGGAAAGAAATTTCAAAGAGTGGGAATGACCGTGTGCACTTGGCCCTCCATATCCGCGAGTTCTGCATCCATGGAAGTGGGATCTGCGGATGCAGGGTGGGAGGTGCGGGGAAACAACTGTACTATGCCTTTTTATAAAGGGACTTGAGCAACTGTGGGTTTGGGTATCTGCTAGAGGTCCTGGGACAAATGCCCCACAGATACTGAGGGATGACTGCATGTGAAAGTTGACATTTCTTCTTCTGGAATAGCTGAATGAGAGGAGATGTTTGTTTAGAAAAGTTTTCACAAATCCTTCATCAGGAAGATTTTCCGGAAAGGTGATGGTGAACCTTGTTAAGGTGACTTTTTACACACCAATTAAATGACTTGATTCAAGGGCTTCAGGGCATGAAGGAGGCTGGCAGCTGCCTTGGGTGTTCTGATCTGAGCCGCTCATCAGCACCTAATAGCCCCTTTGCTACATGTGGATACAAATGACCAAACTCAGGCTTTTTCACCCCCTTCTCGCCTAGATTTTCTTTCCCTAAGGAGATATGAAAATGTCACCGGTTGCTGCCTCTACGTCCTATAAGTTTATGTCTCTATTTTATGTTTCAGAGGGAGAAGAAGCTCACAGTCAGAGAGAAAAGTAATTTTTCTTGTTGCTAATAAGCTAGGTATGTGCAAAAGGTTAGTTTCTGAATTCATTTCAAAGATTCTCTGACTCAAAGTAAGAGATTTGGTAAACTCTAAGGGATAATTGTCAGAAATGAGAAATTAAAGGGAGTTTGAAGTCTTCTACGTATTTCTAGTTTAAAAACAATTCAGTCTCTGCATCATTAAAACTAAACTTTCACCTGCTGCAAATTTCCTTCTTTGTTCCAAAAGCTATTGTTTATTTGAACAGAGAGGAAAGGAAGCTGGCGGAGGCCTTTTACACAGTGCAAATGAGAGCAAAAATCAGCCGGACCACAAATGTTAATGAGAGAATGGCTGCTGATCAAGAGGGTGGATTGGGACACAGAAACTTTTTCTTGGGTCTTAGAAGTTTTTCAGTGGGTGATTGCGGGTCACAGTAAAATGAATTACTTTTCGAAAGTAAATATGAAGTTATTCAAGATATTTGAAATTATTATGACCACACTTTGTAGATCTTGTGTTATGACTTATACCTCACATTTAAGCAATCAACCTACACTCAGAATTTTTAGATCTTATGTATTACTGCACATATATTTTAGAAATATATACATAAATATATAGCATTTAAGTCAGTGCATATAAGAATACATTTCTTTCAAAAGACAGGTGAATACTATAGTTTCTTCCCCTATGGACTCACCAAAGTATGCTTTTTAATTCTCTTTTTATGGATTTAACATTTCATATATCAATCTCTCAAATGTTTTTTCCATCCAATAATGTCTCATTTTACCTTCAGAACAACTCTGTAGGTCAGGGATTATTGTCCCTATTTTATAGATGAGGAAACTGAGGCTCAGAGAATGACACTGACTTACTGCTGGGACACAAGTTCAAACCAGGCAGACACATGGGAAGATGAAGAGTCTCTGAGGAGGGCAAATACATGAAAATGAACAGGTGAATTCTTGTGAATACTGTGAACTAATTTTAAAAGATGAGAAATGTCTCTCTCCCACTGGAATGGGAAAGCAATATCAGTGCAAAATACTGACATGCAGAAAGGCATTTAATCTAGGGAATTATGCTTACATAAGTGTTAGAAGGTCTGGAGCAGCAGAGGCAGAAGGCATTCGCTGGGCTTTGAGGTCACATCACAACTGTGTCCAAGGAGGAGGAACTCTCCATCATCATCATCAGAACACCCTGGTTGGCAAAGCCAGGTGCCAGAGGGGAGCAGGAAATCTGGCTGGTGTGATGCTAGCGTCTGTTGGAGCCTACCCATCAGACACCTCTCTCACTGGAAGAACAGCTCTGCCTTACCACTGACTTCCAAATGGTGCACAAGTGCATCTGATTGGCAGAGCCTAAAATGTGTCCAGAACCCTTGTGGGAGAGAGTCTGGGGGATGGAGTTTAAGGCTTCAAATTTCTGAATACAGGAGGGGACAGAAAAAGGGGATAGGAGTCAGGGTAGGCTGAACTATGGTAACAAATACACTCCACACATTCAGCATCTTTAAGAGTAAAAAGTTATTACTCAGTTAATAGTCCAAGGCAGGGGTCAGGGCAATGGCAGCCCTGCTCCATGCAGTCATTCAGGGACTCAGGTTGATGATGGCTTTGCTATTTTCAACATGGGGCTTCCAAGGCTGTCCTAGGTGTTCATCCTCTCAGTCAGCTAGAAGAGGGACCGGGCACGGAGGAACATGTGTGAGAAGCTTTTGTGGGTGGTCCTGAAAGTGGCAGCATCATTTCCGTCTGTATCCCATTATAAAGAATGTGGTCTTGTGCCACATTTACCTGCAAGAGAGGCTGGAAGACATCCATCTGTAGCTGGACAAATATATGCCTGATGCCTCCACTAAAATGGAACAATAAAAATATGGATTTAAGACAGCCGGCAGTCTCTTATAATGGATGGAAAGAGTACCAGTATCCAATAGATGATATCCAGCACAGGGAAAGAGAGTCTCTCTTGCCAATCTTCATTTCTATAATTTGCAGGTATAATTTGGAGTGAAGTTAGCCCGGAAAATCTACATGTCTCATTATAAGGGGACCTGTGCATTTTCTCTCTTGTTCCTCACAAAGTTAAAATGCACTTTCTGTAACTGAGAATTAATATTGGTTGGCCAAAAAGTTCGTTTGGATTTTTCATAAGAGGTTATGGAAAATCCGAACGAACTTTTTGGCCAGCCCAATACATTCTACTCAAGCTGTGTTTCCACTTATGGTCAGTTGTGATAATACTGCAATTAATTTCTCTTGTTGGAATAAAAATCCCCTGTGCTGATCTATGCTGTTATATGTTTTGGTTTGTAAATTCACTACTGGAATATTTCTCTTCACCCTTCACACACCCTCCAACACAGACACAGACACACTTTATTTTGTTTTGCCTGCAATTAGAGGTGCTGCCAGCAGGTGATATAGTACATTACTCAGGCAGATGTTCTGAACTGAGAGCACAGGGTCTTAGAAATAAAACATGGATTTTAAACTGATTTTTAGAAAATAAATAAGAAAAAAGAAATTCCTTAACAAAATAGTCATCCTTAAAGAGTATTACTCAGCCCTATACTTTAAAACCTACCCTCCTCAGATATATACATACACACCCTGGAAGTCAGATTAAACTTACTAAAGCACAGGTCATATCTCCTGGGACTCTCTTAAATTCATGATCTCCTCTCTAGTTTAATCCCCAATTATTCCTATTCACTTAACTGTGTCCTCTGTTCAAACTCCACAGCGTTCAGTTTCCTAAATCCTAGCCTTTGCTCAAGACATGACTACTGCCTGAGAATCCTTCCCCCTTCTCATTTTCCAAGGACCAGTTCAAATATTGCCTCCTCCATGATGCTTCCCACCACACCATGGTATAAGGGAGCTCCCTTTCTCTAGCCTTTTACCTCTCTCAGGTACGAAGACCATTACTCTCCCCATTGTGGTCAAGTTATTTGTCAAAGTCTGATATTTTCCATTAGACTATGAGTTCCCTGAGGCAAGAGCCATATCTTACTTATCTTTAGGCTGTCAGACAACCCATCTCCCCTTTCTATTTTTCTAACAAATAAAATCAGAGCTGTTAACAAATGAATAAAAGGGTAAATCAAAACAATGCTTAAGGTACAAAATTTGATACCTTTACCTTTGAGACTCAATTCTTTTTTTCCCCCATAGCTTTTAATTTTATTTATTTATTTATTTGCTGCACCCCGCGGCATGCGGGATCTTAGTTCCCCAACCAGGGATTGAACCCATGCCCTCTGTATTGGAAGTGCAAAGTCTTAACCACTGGACTGCCAGGGAAGTTCAGGACTCAATTCTTATCAGCCATCAGCCATGACTCAGTCTAACCCTTATCCTTAGAATTTGCAGTGATTCTGATTGCTGCTATCAGCAACTGTCTTTGGTTAGAGAAATTTTGGTGATCTTTAATTTTTGGCTTACCTTATTTCTACATTTTTTTCCTTTTTTGTGGTAAACTATGCATGACAAAAAGCACCATTTTAACCATTTTTAAATGTACAGTTCAATGACATTAAATACATTCACACTCTCGTGAAAGTATCACCACCATCCATCTCCTAAACTAAAAACTCTGTACCCATCAAACACTAATTCTCCATTCCCACCTACCCCCAGACTCTGTTAACCTCTCTTCTAGTTTCTGTCTCTATGAATTTGACTATTTTAGATACTTAATATAAGGGTAATGATACAGTATTTGTCCTTTTGGGTCTGATTTATTTCATTTAACAAGGTTTTCAAGGTTCATCCATGTTGTAGCATGTGTCAGAATTTCCTCCTTTTAAGGCTGCATAATATTCCATTTATGCAATATCTATCTATATGTATGTATGTGTACATACATATACTATCCATTCATCCGTTGACAGACACTTGGGTTGCTTCCATCTTTTGGTTATTGTGAATAGTGCTGCTGTGAACATTGGTGAATAAATATCTGTTCAAGTTCCTGTTTTCAGTTTTTTGGGGTATATACCTAGAAGTGCAATTGCTGGATCATATGGTGATTCTTCCTTTAATTTTTTGAGGACCCACCATACTTTTTTCCACAGCAGCTGCACCATTTTACATTCCTACTAGCAAGGCAGAAGGCTTCCAATTTCTCCACATTCTTGCTACTACTGGTCATTTTCTGGTTTTTGACAATAGCCATCCTAATGGGTATAAGGCTATATATTATTGTGGTTATTTTATATTTTAAATAATGAAAACACACTAATTTAGCTTTTTGAAAAATTAAAGGGAGAAATGTTTCTATTGCTCTTTCATCATCAGTTAATTGGCAGGCGAACTCTTCTCAGGGCTTGTGGAAGCTTCTGTAGCTTCATGCTGAGCAAGCTATACCGTACCAAACTATACTATACTATACTGTACTGTACTATACTATATGCTAACTATATTATAGCTTGCCCCTAACTCATCACACACTCATTCTTGCTCTTCTGTGAAATGAGATGATGTGATTAATGGGGAGAGTTTCACCTCAAATTGTTTGATCAGTCAAGGGACATGAAAGTGTGAGCAGGGGGACTTCCCTGGTGGTGCAATGGTTAAGAATCCGCCTGCCAATGCAGGGGACATGGGTTTGAGCCCTGGTCCAAGAAGATCCCACATGCCGTGGAGCAACTAAGCCCATGCGCCACAACTACTGAGCCTGAGCTCTAGAGCCTGCAAGCCACAACTACTGAGCCTGTGTGCCACAACTACTAAAGCCTGTGCACCTAGAGCCTGTGCCTCAGCAAGAGAAGCCACGGCAATGAGACGTCCGCGCACCACAATGAAGAGTAGCCCCCCACTCACCGCAACTAGAGAAAGCACGCGTGCAGCAACAAAAACTCAACACAACCAAAAATAAATAAATAAATTTATTTAAAAAAAAAAAGTGTGAGTAGGAAGTGCTTTAAGACAGCCTCTCCAGGGACCCATGTGGGCTATGATAACCAATAATGGTTGCACTGTGTTTGAGAATTGACTGAGGGGCTGTGCTTGTGTGTTTCTTTTTTTTTTTTTTAACAGCTTTATTGATGCATAATTCACATACTGTATAATTCACCCATTTAAAGTGTATAATACAAATGGGACCTAATGAAACTTAAAAGCTTTTGCACAGCAAAGAAACCATAAACAAGACGAAAAGACAACTCTCAGAATAGGAGAAAATATTTGCAAATGAAGCAACTGACAAAGGATTAATCTCCAAAATTTACAAGCAGCTCGTGCAGCTCAATATCAAAAAAACAAACAACCCAATCCAAAAATGGGCAGAAAACCTAACCAGACATTTCTTCAAAGAAGATATACAGATTGCCAACCAACACATGAAAGGATGCTCAACATCACTAATTGGTAGAGAAGTGCAATTCAAAACTACAATGAGATATCATCTCACACCCGTCAGAATGGCCATCATCAAAAAATCTAGAAACAATAAATGCTGGAGAGGGTGTGGAGAAAAGGGGACACTCTTGCACAGTTGGTGGGAATGTAAATGGATACAGCCACTATGGAGAACAGTATGGAAGTTCCCTAAAAAACTAAAAATAGAACTACCATATGACCCAGCAATCCCACTACTGGGCATATACCCTGAGCAAATGATAATTCAAAAAGAGTCATGTACCAAAATGTTCATTGCAGCTCTATTTACAATAGCCAGGACATGGAAGCAACCTAAGTTGCTTTATCCATCCATCATTGGATGAATGGATAAAGAAGATGTGGCACATATATACAATGGAATATTACTCAGCCATAAAAAGAAACGAAATTGAGATATTTGTAGTGAGGTGGATGGACCTAGAGTCTGTCATACAGAGTGAAGGAAGTCAGAAAGAGAAAAACAAATACTGTATGTTAACACATATATATGGAATCTAAAAAAAAAAAGGTTCTGAAAAACCTAGGGTCAGGATAGGAATAAAGATGCAGACGTAGAGAATGGACTTGAGGACACGGGGAGGGGGAAGGGTAAGCCGGGACGAAGTGAGAGAGTGGCATGGACATATATACACTACCAAACATAAAATATCTAGCTAGCGGGAAGCAGCCACATAGCACAGGGAGATCAGCTCGGTGCTCTGTGACCACCTAGAGGTGTGGGATAGGGAGGGTGGGAGGGAGACGCAAGAGGGAGGAGATATGGGAACATATGTATATGTATAGCTGATTCAGTTTGTTATACAGCAGAAACTAACACACCATTGTAAAGCAATTATACTCCAATAAAGATGTTAAAAAAAATAAAGTGTATAATACAATGTTTTTTGTATATTACATTATTAATTTTAAAAATTATCTATATCATAAAATTTGTCATTTTAACCATTTTTAAAGTGTACAATTCAGTGACACTGATTACATTCATAATGTGCGACCATCACCACTATCTAGTTCCAAAATTTTTCGTCATCCTAAACAGAAACTCTGTCATCATTAACCAGTAACTGCCTATTACCCCTCCTTCCAGCCCCTGGTAAACTTGAATCTACCTTAAGTCCCTAGGAACTTGCCTATTCTAGACATATATAAGCAAAATCATACAGTCATACAATATTTGTCCTTTTATTTCTCGCTTATTTCACTTGGCAGAATGTTTTCAAGTCTCTTCCATGTCGTGGCGTGTATCAGAACTCCATTCCTTTCAATGTCTGGATAACATCCCATTGTATCGATATACCACCTTTTGTTTATCCATTTCACCTGTTGATGGACACTTGGGTTGTTTCCATGTGGTTACCTTTCGATCTGACCTGTACTGTCCTCAGTCCCAATTCCCCTCCTACTGCAAAGCTGCTCAGCCAGAAGTTTGGGCAACACTTGGACACACCAACTTGTCTAAGGCTGTCCTGGCCTCCATTCAGATGGGGCACACTGTCCCGCACGGCTGCATAGATAACCCAACTGTTATTGTTTTGAGAGATCATCTTTCTTGCCATGGGGCACCCACTGTAAATCCACACGTGCTGTATCCTTTTGACAGACACCATCATTTTAAATTTGGAGGTGTGCCAGTTATTCTTGTCTTCCAGTTCCAAACTCACCCTTCTAAAGTCTTCTCTATGCTGTTCGATCGGGACTGGGGCTTTGCAAACCACATTTCTACTTTCCCTGCTGGTTCCATGTTAAGTTTTGCCAATGAGGTGAACTGGAGAGAAACTAAAGGGATGGAGTGCATAAAAGGGACTTGCTCCTTCCCGTTTGCTTCCTGTCCCTCAGGACACCACCCAAGAGGCTTCTTCACCCCAGCAGCAGAAGTTCCTTCCCACAGAAGGTGTTGCATCCAGTGTGCAGTTTTCTGAACCGCTACAGAATCAGCTTCATTCCACACCCCCGTCTCCCCGCTTCAGAACCAGCACCAGTTGGCTGGAGCTCCCTCCTCCAAGGTCTGCATTCCAGCCCCACAGTTTCCCCCTCACAAGCCCAGAGGCACCAGCACCAGCAGAGCGGAGCCCTTTCTTCTGAGATCTGAGTTTTTCTCCTCAGGGTCCCTCAATTTAGGTTTTAAAAATACATCTTCCCTTTGTTCCCACCAGCCTTAGGGGTGGAGCTGCTTCTTATAGTTGCTACCTCCATCTCTCTGAATTTTCAATGACTTTTTAAACAATCTTATTCCTAATTAACAGCTATTTGTATTAAATTCCCATTTCAAATTCTGGATATGAGATGGCTTCTCACCCAGCCTCTCTCAACCCACACACACAGCATGGACACCATACACACACGCCGCATGAGTGTAATGGAGTTAGGGTACCATCTTTTCAGTCAAGACAGTGAATATCCTGGGGTGAGCTCTAGAGTTGGGCCAGACCCCGTGGATCTGGGGATGTAGGAGTTCCTCCAGATCAGGAAGTTTTTCTCTCCCTCCTGAGAATGTAATATTGAGGGGTCGAGTAGCCGTGGTCCAGGTGAGGCAGTCCAGGTGATGGAGGAAAAGAGGCTTCGGATGAATTCATCAGACATTCATCTCATATTTCTTCTGTGATGCCCACAAGTAAAGATTGGCTTAAACATACCATACCTGAAGCATAATCCATACCTGAATCAAGTGTTAAAAGGGAGCAGTGATTCCCTCCCCTAGGGGTGAGTGGCAGCTCTAATTCATAAGAACTCTTCACTGGGGAATGTGAGTTCCCCCAAGACTGACCTGATGACAGACTTGGGGCTTAAGACAAGAATTATCGATAGATGCTAAGATTATTGGATGAAAGTTTGAAAAGAAACAAAGTATTCCATAGTCTAAAAGTATTTCCCTACAGATTGTTTATTAATTACAATGGGAATCAGAGTAATTACAGTGGAGAAACATGGCAGACACCACCCTATCCAGGTGATCTAAGCTGACATCACTAGTCATGGGAGGAACTGACATTGTGTATCCCCTGATGTGTTGCACTGAGAAGGACACACATCCCTTATGTGCTCCTGCCAGAAATGCAGAACCCAACCTTACTCAGCTCAAACCCAAATTGTGGAATATTCTACGAAGCAACTGACCTGCACTCTTCAAGAATATCAGTGTCATGAAAGCCATAGGAAGACTGAGGAACTTTTCCAGATTAACAGACACAATACATGATCAGGATCGAAGTCTGGATTGGGGGAAATTTGCCATTAAGAACATTTTTAGGATGATTAGTAAAATTTGAATATAGACTATATATTAGATCATAGAATTATGTCAATGTTAAAATTTTAGAATTTCATAGTTACTGTATTCACGTCAGATAATCTCCTTGTTCTTGGGAATACACACTGGAGTGTCTGGGGGTAAAAGTGTTGATGTGTGCTCTATGTCAAATAGTTTAGGAAAAAAAGTGGGGAAGGGAATCTCAGGTGACAGGTGAGCGAGGGGAGAGAAGAAAGAATGAATGATAAAGGAAATGTGACAAAATGTTAAGAATTTGTCAATCTATGGGAGTTTGTGTACTATTCTTTTAATTATTTTGTAAATTCAGAATTATTTCAAAGCAAACAATATAAAAAAAAAAGAACAGGCTGAAATATGCAAGCAGCCTACAGCCTATACACCCTAAGACATTTCCCATCCCCTACGGCCTCCTCCCTCCCAATGCTGCTACTACTCTGGACAAAACAGAAACTGAATACTGAGAAGGAGGTAGAGGTGGAGAGGAATAAAAGCACAAGGTAGAGAAAGAAAAAAGAAGACAGCCAAGTCCATCTGGCTACTGCGGCTTCCAGCCTGAAGCAGGGCCGAGCCGGGGGTGAGAACAAGGGTTAACACTACAGCTGGAATCGTGATCAGTATGTGACACGGACATTCTAACGTCTGAAGCGAGACAGTGTTTGTCGCTTAAGGTGACTGTCAAACTCCTGGGGCCTGCAGGGACTTTTATCCAAGGGTAGAGGACGATTATTACCACCAAATACTCATTCAATGAGAGGCCAGGAATAAAGTTTCATCATGTCCCATAAGTTAAGTTCTTTCCGACTGCTGGCCCAGGAGAAGGAGGTTGTTTTAGAGGGCGGGCGCTGTCTCTTTATACTCACCACAAAATGACTTCTAGAAGCCCATTTAAGAGAGTTCTCTTACCCATTGTAAACTGCTTTGGTAATACGCTAGAAAAATCCTTTAACTCCTCAGTTACCAGAGACATCTGACAAGGGTTCCTAAGAATGGGGCACTTGAGCCACAGCTGGTGGGGACAGAGGAAGGAGGGGATGAAGTGGAGGACCGAGGAGGGGACAGGTGATGGACAAGCTCCACCCCGTCATCGTCCAGGCTGGGCCTGAGTGGCTGGGCCCCCAAAGTGGCCTCACCCCAACATGGATGGCTGATTTATATAGTATTATTCCCTTGGTGGTTTGATGCTCTCTGGAAAGCCAGTATTTCCCCCCAATCTCTCATCCTGTTATTGGATTTTACCTTTGTGGTTATATCCTAACACCCAGTACAGCCTGAGGGTCATTCTCAGAGACAGAGGCAGATGGAAGGAGGGGGCAGGAGATCTGGGTTGGGCCGCTGCCCTGCCTCTGCTTGGCCAAAGGACCTTGGATTTATTACTTCACCATGATGGGCCTCAGTTTGTCTCATCTGCGAAAGCAATGCTGTCTCAATGGCATCTACAGTCCTTCCCAGTTCCGTGAGTCTTTGATAATCTCTGGAGAAATCCTCAGAGACTTAAAGAAGCCCAAGTGGTCCTACCTTATTCAGGGCACAAGCAAGAAACAGTGTGTTACACACACATTGTTGTATCTGAGGAAAGTTTCATAAAGGGACCATTTACAAAGGTGTGGGCTGGGAGAAGGGCAACGGCAAGGAATAGTGTGGCATTTCGGGGCTAATAAATCATGGGCAATGCTGTTACCACCCTGGGGCCTGAGAGCCCGGGAGCTTGAGACAGAGAAGGCTGGGTGGAGGGGTGAAGACACCTGACCCTGGCCGCCTTTGGAGGGACTCGGCCAGCCTGCAGCGACCCCTAGAGAGGGATCAAGAGAACACAGGGCCTGGCCTCACGTCTCAAGCACCCTCTGGACTGAGGATCATGGGAAGTCGGGGAGCCCAGAAGCCTTTCCGTGCCATCCTCCCACCTCAGCCTCCTGGGCACAGAACAGCGGAGAGAGGTGGGGAGCAGACCTGGGGGTGCCAACGGAAGATATTCGGCACAGGTCACCCCTCTACCCCCCAGTTTTTCCTCTTGTCTTTTGTCCAGTTGAAAAATGGGCATCCCCAGCATGGGGTGGAAGGTGCAGAGCACATAAAGTCCCGTCAGTGACTGTATCATTGTGGGGTGACACCACTTCAGTCAAACTCCTACCTGAAACTGAAAAAATTAGCTGCTTCCTTCCATCATCCTCCTGTGTCCCCCCCTTATCTCATGCCAGCCGCGGTTAGGCTGAGCTCTTTACCTAGAGGGATCACCTGAGCCTTCATTCTGGAAGGATCTAGACCTTGACGATCGTTTTTCCACTGTCCCGGACTATTGGACACGGAAGTACTCAGAAGTACCCCAGTGAATCTCCTGGGTCCACACATAAGACCTCCATTCCCCTATTATGTCATTTGCCCCTTGGGTTTTGGGATCAACCGCCCTGGTCAACACACTGATCCCTCCTCTGACTGTTGGTTAGGCAGCATGAAGTTCCCCCCAAAACAGTCATGACTCATCTCCTTGGGCAAGTCCTCTTCCCCCGGACACTATATCAGCCAGGGTTCCACCAGAAAAAATGAACTATTTTTTTGCAAAGAGTTGGCTTACCTGATTGTGGAGATTGGCTAGGTGAGTCTGAAATCCTCAGGGCGGGCCGTCAGGAAGGACAGGCTGGAACTCTCAGCAGGAGCTGAAGCTGCAGTTCACAGAGGATGTTTCTTCTTCTGCAGGGAAACCTCAGTTCTGCTCTCAAGACCTTTCAACTGATTAGACCAGGCCCACCCAGGTTGTCAAGGATAGTCTCTCCTTTACTCAAAGTGGATTGAGTGTAGGTGTTAATTGCATCTACAGACTACCTTCCAGCAACACTTAGACTTATGTTTGGTTGAATAACTGGGGGCCAAGCCTAGCCAAGTTGACCCATCAAACTGACCACTACTGGCACTAACGACAGCTCCAAACCCTCCAAGTCCACAGCACCAGGGATGGGAAACAAGCATCACTTCAGAGGGTGACACAGTGCAGTAGTGAGAGGGACAGTCTCCTCTGCACCCCCTTGCTTCCCAGGCCCCTGTATTCTGGCCAAGGGGAAAATGGTCCATACATTAGCTCTCTTTAAAGGCATGTGGGAGAGGTGTGACGGCATTCTGACCCCTAGCTTATCATTTCTCCATTAGTACTGCACTTGAGCCTTCAGCCGGCTCTTACCCTCTTCCATTAAGCCAGCAGCTTCTGAGTAATGTGCTATTTGGGCATTAGCTCATTGCCACTCTTTCTTTACCCTAAAGTGGAGGTGAACAAAAGGGGGACATTTTGGTAAGGGATGTGTTGGTCTCTTACAGGGTAGACCTGATTTTTATCATAGATTACCAATAATCATGGTTTCTACAGTACATCAAATGACACAGAGCAACAAAAAAAATGTCTCCCTAGCTCTTAGGTATTTCTATTTGAAAAATAAAGCTTCAAATCATCTTCTTGATTTCTATGAAGAGTTCAGTGAAGCTGCAGAAAAAATAAAATGAAAGATTATTGATACCTTGTCCAGATAAACCCTAGACTTTTGTTAATCTACTCACACATTTGCCTGATGGTGCAAATGTAAATTCCGGCAAACTCCTTTCAGACTGGAAACTTCTTACCAAAGAAAATGAAAAGATCTTACCTGCTAATGGTCCTGCATTCAGGGAGCGTAACTTGCTTATTTGGGATACAGTAAGTTCCCTACATACAAATGAGTTCCATTCCGAGTGCCCGTTTGTTAAGTCCACTTTGTTCGTAAGTCCAACAAAGTTAGCCTAGGTACCCAACTAACGCAATCGGCTATATAGTACTGTACTGGAATAGGTTTATAATACTTTTCACACAAATAATACATTAAAAGCAAACAAACACAAAAATTAAGGAAAACATTCTTCATCTTAAAGTATAATACCTTGAAAGGTACGCTAGTACCAGCTACATCACCGCTACTTTTAAGCATGCTTCCGACATCCTGGACTTGAAATAAAGATACTGTACTACTGTACTCTATACAGTCCTGTACAGTAAAGTACACGAAAGCACAACCACTTGTAGAGGATTCATACACATGACAGTGTATGCCAGACACGTGAACAAACTTAACGTGATTGAACATGCGAACGCATGTTCGCATCTTCGAAAGTTCACAACTTGAAGGTTCGTATGTAGGGAACTTACTGTATTGGTGCTTTCATAATGAAAGTTTTTGGTCACCTTGTAGCTTTCCTAAAACATGCCGAAGGACTTAGTGAGACTTTTGACTTTATAGAAATGGGAGGATATAGCCTCCCTTGCCGTGTGCCTAGGAGATGGCTCTCGTTATCTCCTGCCATAGAAGGGATGTTGACTAGTTACAAAGTCATATTTTCAAAGTTTGGGAAAAGAAGGGTGCCCTTCTCTAATTTGGAAAGAACACTGAGGATAAGAATGGAGAAAAGGATTACAGCAAAGCAGAATTAATCTGCTCTTTCTCCAACTGTTTGATGATCTTTGAGAGGCCATCAGGAGCCTAGCAAAGGATGAATCGACTGAACCTGGGTTGTTTTATGTTATGTGGAGGTTATGACAAAAACTCACTTACAAAAAAGACTTTTTAAAAAATAAGACTGTTTAAAAACTAAAACCAAACCAACCAAAAAACAAACCAAATCACCAGAAAAGGGCAACAGGATTTTCTCAATTTCTTTACTAATTTTGGACATGAATACCCATACGGTGAATTTCTAGATGCAAAGGGCCTGACTGAGAAACAGCTGGTCAGTCTAGACAAGCCCATAGATACAGAGTGGATGGGCATTTTTGGAGAGCTGGAAATGAACTCTTGCAAGTCTACAAATGTTCTGTTTATCATGTATTAGTCAGGGTTCTCCAGAGAAATAGAGACAGAGAGACAAAGAGACAGAGACAGAGAGATTTTAAGGAACTGGCTCATTTGACTGTGGAGGCTGGTGAACCCGGAATCTCTAGGGTGGGCGGGCAAGCTGGAGACTCAGGTAACAGCTGATGTTTCAGTCTTGAGTCCAAAATTCATGAGACAGGCCAGCAGGCTGAAAACATAGGCAGGATTTCTATGCTGCAGTCTTAAGGCAGAATTCCTTCTTTCTCAGGAAACCTCAATCTTCACTCTTAAGGTCTTCAACTGATTGGATGAGGCCCACCTACATTATGGAAAGTGATCCACTTCACTCAGTGGCAACTGATTGAAATGTTAATCTCATCTAAAACATACCTTCACATCAACGTCTAAACTGTTGTTTGACCAGACACCTGGGCTCCATGGCCCAGCCAAGGTGACACATAAAATTAACCTTCAGAGCCAATAAAAAGTATCCCTTGTTCAAACACTTTTGTTGAGAGGCTATTCAGCTCAATGTCATCACCTTGGACTGGTATCAGGCATCAGCGTAATGTGGGCTTCATAAGAGGAGAGCTATAAGTCAAAGTGAATTTTACTTTGGTCTATGTTCAGTTTTATCACTATATAGATGAAAAAGGCAGTTCAGAGAAGTATTACTAGAGGAGGAAACAAAAAGAATAAAAATATCTTATTATAACACTGCATAGGAAGAAACATATTATTGCTATTTTTTAAATTAAATATAGGCGATATCTACTTAATTAGGCCTGTTGTGTTTGTTTTCCTTTCCTTTAAAAGTTTTACATTTATATACCTTAATATAGCCTACAAGATTTAAATATCCAATAAAGAGCTGAAATATATTGCTCTATCAGAGGACCGAAAGAAACATTATTAAAGAAACATTTATTAAAATGTTTATTAAACATTAAACAATAAATTAAAACATTTATTAAAATAAAATAGTTTTATTTTCTCACATATATTATTTGTTTAATTAGTGCACCTACTAATTACAGTCAGCCCTCCACATCTGTGGGTTCTGCAGCTGCGGATTCAACCAACAGTGCAGACTGAAAATATTTCTAAAAAAATTCCAGAAAGTTTCAAAAAGCAAAACCTGAATTTGCTGCACTCAGGCAACTGTTTACATAGCATTTACATTGCATTAGGTATAATAAGTAATCTAGAGATGACTTAAAGTAGACAGGAGGAGGGAATTCCCTAGCGATCCAGTTGTTAGGACTCGGTGCTTTCACTGCCGTGGCCTGGGTTCAATCTCTGGCTGAGGAACTAAGATCCCACGGGGCTCGGCCAAAGAAAATAAATAAATTAATTAATTAAATTAAATTAAAATAAACTAAAGTACACAAGAGGACATGTGTAGGTTATATGCAAATACGACACCATTTTATATAAGGGGCTTGAGCATCAGAGCATTTTGGTAAGGGGGCGGGGGTCCCCCCATGTATATCAAGGGACAATTGTGCTACTAATTTCCATTGTTAACTAGTCCTAGTGCTGTTTTGTTTAAATAATAGCATTTACATAACAGAGAAGTAAGTAATATAGAATAATATGTCATTTTGGATAAATACCTATTTTTCATATTTTCCTGTTAAAGGAATAAAACACATGTATCTGAGTATTGATTATATACTATATTACTATAGGTAGTGCTGGTTGTTTTTCAGTCTTATGTGGCCATGTCTCAGGTCGACTTTCAAAAACGTTGGTCACCCTGCCCATTGACCAAACGCTGCCAGGACCCAGAGGGCAGGGGGGCCTGTGGATGTAACCCCACCAATCCAGGGCCCAGATCAGAGTAGAGGTGATTGAGGGGTGGATTTGGAGGAGGAAACAGACACCCTCCCAGTTTCCTGGTGTGTATTGTTGGGGTACATGATACTGGGGTACTCTCAAGTGCCCAAGACCTCCAACAGCATAGCTACGTTGACAGCCGTGTAACAACTAGGAAATGGACAATGCTGATTTCCATGAAGGAACCAGGGTTTTCTTAGGGCTGCTTCCTAATCTCTTTTCAAGAAATGATGGCACTGCTGGTGCCCCAGAGCATCAACTGAGTGTGACTTTTCATTCACGTGCCTATGGTCAGTCAGAAGCGTACAGCAATCCCGTGGTTCAATTTTCTCATCCATAAAATGGGAAAAACAAAGCACAGATTTATCTTGGGACAATAGTTAATAGATAGGAAAGCACCTTGACAAATTTAGTGATTCAATCATTTCTTGGCATTTAGCTCTTCTGCCTTTCAGGCCACTGGAGCTTTTCAAAAAATAATAATTCACTGAAGTTGGATATCTGATTCAGACTAAGGAGTAATAACCACCATAATAATAGCAGACATTTACTGAGGGCTGACTATGTGCCAGAATCTGTGGGAAGTGCTTTTACACAGATTGTCTTATTTAATCCTCATAATATCCTTAGGAAGTTGGATTACTGATGTATTTCACAGAAGAGGCTTAAAGCATTAAACAACTTGGCCCAAGTTTCCAAAACTAGTAAGTAGTAGATCTAGGGTTTGAACCCAGGCAGTCTGACTCAGCCCCTACTTTTTTTTTTTTTTGGTACACGGGCCTCTCACTGTTGCAGCCTCTCCCGTTGCAGAGCACAGGCTCCGGACGCGCAGGCTCAGCAGCCATGGCTCACGGGCCCAGCTGCTCCGCGGCATGTGGGATCTTCCCGGACCGGGGCACGAACCCGTGTCCCCTGCATCGGCAGGCGGACTCTCAACCACTGCACCACCAGGGAAGCCCCTCAGCCCCTACTTTTGACTACTAATACAGTGCTTTGTAAAGCCAAGATAACAACCAGGAACTATTCCCTGTAGAGAGATTTTTGATAAAATATTGCAGAATGGTGATGAGATGT
Organism: Globicephala melas; assembly: GCF_963455315.2. Taxonomy (NCBI): domain Eukaryota; kingdom Metazoa; phylum Chordata; class Mammalia; order Artiodactyla; family Delphinidae; genus Globicephala; species Globicephala melas. Next base: position 12,065,560 of record NC_083317.1, on the reverse strand, counting down.
GTGTACTGCAGAGAGTATTAAACCCCATCAGGATTCAGGCTTTGAGCCTTCCATCAGCACCAACACAGAGTAATGATAGATTTAAAAAAATTGCCATGCTCAAAAAAACATAACATCTTCATCAGCCAGCAAACCTAAAGTGAAAGCAGGACTGAAGCTACCAGCCTCCTGGACTGTGGGCCTGGAAGCAGTTAAAGGAAGCAGGGAGCTTGTTTCCTACACAGTGGTTGAGACTACAAATGGCTCATACGAGGCAGGGAACAGCGCCAAGGATGGGGTGCAGCTCCCTCCTTATAAAGAGGATAAAAATGCTTCTATCAACCACTGCTGAGACTCAAGATACATACCTATTAAGATGAGGAAAAGCCTTGACTTGAAGCCAAGAAAGATCTGGTCAACTTATCAAATGGCTCAGTGGCTGGGACTGCAATATTCCCAGTTACCTCCTTAGGATGAACACTCTGAAAACCCACTCTAAGATGTGGTTCTGAACTGGAGACTCTAAGGGGCCTGATAGAGACCAAAAAAACCCCAGAAAGGGAGTGGTGAGTACAGAGCCATGCAACTACAACAAAATGAAACAAAACAAAAATAAATTAATTCTTTTTTTTTTTTGGAATACTTACATCTGAAAATGTTTTCTTTTAAAAAAATTTATTTATTTATTTGGTTACGCCAGGTCTTAGCTGTGGTACGTGAGCTCCTTAGTTGCGGCACATGGCACGTGAACACTTAGTTGCAGCATGCATGTGGGATCTAGTTCCCTGACCCTGACCAGGGATTGAACCTGGGCCCCCTGCCTTGGGAGCGTGGAGTCTTAACCACTGCACCACCAAGGAAATCCCAAAATAAACTAACTCTTGATGAACTCACACTAAATCAACAAAATCAGCAATCAGAAGATGAAATCACTTTAGAGAAAAATTTACTATGCTGAGTATCTTCTAAGAGTTAAAGGCAGGAGTAACAGAGATTAAAAAACAAAAGAGCAAAAAAAACACAACTAAGGAGCTGAACCAGGTGGAGATGAAAAAAAGAAGAGATGGGTATGAAAAAGAACCACTTAGAAATCCTGGAGATAAAGCAGCTTATCACTAAAATTTACAAAGCTTGATAGAATTGATCAAAGTTTAAATTGGAAGGCTAAAGAGAGAATTGATGGACTGGAAGGTCATTAGGGAGGAATTCATCTAGAATGTAGCACAGAGTGATAAGTTATCCAAATGACCAACAGCATGAGCAAGTATTTGACATCAATATTCTCAGATTGCATTTTTAAAAATAGTTAGATATTGGTTACAAGTCCTAAAACAAAATGAAGCAGAAATGTGGAAATATGAGACATAATAATTTACCATGTGTAAAAGCTAAACAAACTGCTATATTAGTCAGGATTCTCCAGAGAAACAGAACCAGTAGGATGTAAATGTACAAAGAGATTTATTATAAGGAGTGAGCTCACATGATTATGGAGGCTGACAGGTCTCAAGATCTGCAGAGTGGGTTGGCAAATTGGAGACACAGGAGAGCCAGCAGTATTGTTCCAATCTGAAGGTTTGTGCAATCTGAAAATGAGACCCAGGAAGAGCCATTGTTTCAGTTTGAGTCCAAAGATAGGAAAAAGCCAAAGTCCCAGTTCCAAGGCCATCAGGCAGGAAGAATCCTCTCTTACTTGGAGGAGGCTCAGCTTTTTGTTCTATTCATACCTTCAACTGACTGGGTGAGGCCCACCCACATTAGGGAGGGCAATCTGCTTTACTCAGTCTACAGAGTCAAATGTTAATCTCATCCAGAAACACCTGCACAGACATACCCAGAATAATGTTTGACCAAATATCTAGGCATTCTGTTGCCCAGTCATGTTGACCTATAAAATGAACCATCACATGTGCCCATGGGAAACTTACCAGGCACAGCACCCTGGTCAGCCAGGGAAATAAAGGGAGGAATTGCCCCTTCTTTTTGGAAAGAGAGGTGAATGGATCATAAGGTTGGGGATCTCTGGGTGCAGATGTCTGGGATCCTGGGTGCTATCATAGAAAACACATGTACTTTGAAACTAGAGAGACCTGGGTGAGACTCTCTTCCCCCCCGACTAGCTGTGTGACCTCGGACATGTTACTTAATTCCTCTGAGCCTCATTTTCCTCATCTCTTAAAAGAGAGCAATAATAGTACCTACCTCAAAGGGATATTGAGAAGATTTTACAAGATGCTATGTAAAACCCTTAGCAAAAGATTTCAATCTACAATAGCTCTGCCATGGTCAGCACTGGGGATGTGGACAGCAGACCCACCTCTGGTCACGGCCACATCCATCCTTATCGTGACCAGGGAGGACCATGCAAAGGAATGAGATCTGATGGGCTTGCGTCTAAATCTCGCTCTGCCTGTTCTGTACTATCTGCAAAAGTTTGAGTTCTCCCTTTACGCTCTGAGGGTTTGCTTCTCATCTACAAACTGAGGGTGGCACACCTGTCTCTAGAGCAGTGTTTCTGAACTGGGAACCACTTTTCCCCCAGGAGACATTTTGGACTCTCACAGTTGGGTGGGGGTTGCTATGGGAGTCTAGAGGGTGGAGCCTAGGGATACTGCTCAACAATCCTACAATGCATAGGACAGGCCCCCCACCCATCTGATCTGGCCCCAGATGTCAACTGTGTGGAAGTTGAAAAACCCTAGGAGAGAAAACTTAAGTGAAATCATCTTTAGAAAAGGCTTGACTTAAGAAATACAGATAAAGGCTGTCATCATCATCATTACCATGATCATCATCACATGAAGTGGGCAGATAGACAGTAGGTGGGTTTCTGCTCTTCTTGCCCTCCCTCCCCCAGCCCTCCCCTATGGCTGGGGGCACTGACGAGGAGAGGAAGTGTGACTGCTCAGCTGGCAGCATTCCCCCTGCTCAGCACCTACTTGTGACCTCCCATAGAGAAAGCCTGCCGGCTGCAGGTCCTACGTGCCAAGTTCTGGAATGCGGCTTCCGGGCAGCCGCATCTGCAATGCTTTCTGGCTCACTCTGCAGACCTCCAGCCTCCTGCAGCTCCTCAGCTGACTCAGGGGGAACCTCAGGCTAGGCAGGACCCTGAAGCTCACCCCAGCCCCTAGATGGGCCTCTTCTCCAAGGGCTCCCACACACCTCCCAGCTGCTTTGGGGGATTTAGTTCACTCTGCGCAACCCTTAGCTGTGATCCTTTCCTGAAATCTTAAAGAAGCCTTTTCTTTATGATCCTGTTTGTGCTTGTTTTATGTGCAGGCATCGAAGGAAGAGGCAGCTAGGGAGAAAAGCAGAGGGGACGGGAGAGCGATGTCCAGCCCGTCTGCAGGAGCGCCGTGCCCATGCTCCAGACTCAGTCCCCTGAAATTTCCCAGAACAGAAGTTCTTCCTCCCACCTCTGCAAGGGAGGCCAGGGGGAAAGACCCAACCCCGCACTCCCAGACGAAAAACACAAACAAAACAGCGACCCCCCTGCCAACGTGCATATGAGAGCTCTGGCCATCCCTCCGAGCCTTCCCAGGGAGCCCAGCCCAGGTCTGTCCTCAGCTGGCTTCAAAAGGCGGGGACAACAGACCACACTCAAATCCCTCCAGTGAAGCATTGCTGCTTCTCATCTGTTTAGCCACAATCGAGAAAAGTCTAGTCGCAAAACCTTCCCCCCAGGCTGCAGAAGATTTCTCCTTTGAGGTAGTTCCCAACGATAACACTGTAATCGAAACAAAGCCTGCTCTCCTGGAGAACCACAACTGGGGATACAAGGAGAAAGCAAGCCTTCCTCCCCAGAACATGCTTTCCTGGCCTGCGATGGGTCCAACTTTTTTTTCTTTTTCCACAAGAGAGCCATAAACACAGAGATACCAAAGAGTTAATTTGCGTTTTTTAAACCTCCTTCCCAATGCCCGCTCTCATTCCTGCATAAAATCCTCATGTCCAGACATCAAATCAGTAAGCCCTGTTGCCTGTCAGAGAATACAATGTCAGGCCATTAGTATGTTAATAAGTCCGGAGGGCGACAGGTGGCCTACTAGACAGCTCAATTAAGCTGCTCATTAAACACACGCTAACGAACAGCCCAGGCAGGGCCTGAACAGCACCATTCTGTAATGACATGATGTCAGAGTGAACAAATGAGGAAAAATAACAAAAACATTACAGCAGGGACAGACGCCACTAATAAGGACCCCTCGCACTACATCAGCCCGCAAATCAATGAGCCACAGGGATCAAAAAACTCGACCCAACATTCTCAGGAGACTGAATGCAGCAAGATTCTTTTTGGTCAGTACTGAAAAAAAAAATCCAACCCCCCGGCTGAAAATTATCGCAGAATATCCCAAATTAGCTGCTAAAAAAAATTAAAAAGAGCAAAAGTTTGACACGGAGCTAATCACAAAGTCTGAGAAATTTGTATTGTTGAGTTTGAATGAAAATCATTATTTAATGGGATCATCATTTACATTTGATTGGCATCTTTTTTTTTTTTTTTAAAGACCACAGATTCGAATCATTTGCCTGTTCTCCTCGGCCAGCATAAGGGCGCAGCGGAATGTAAAAGACCAAGCAGCCAAGTTTCTTAGGTGAAGATCTCACTTGTAATTATTTGAAAAGAAGAGATTTCCAGAGGTTGCTAGAGGTTTTTCTCATTTTCAAGTAAGGGGCTTCCTGAATAATAAAAAAAATCCAATCTCCACCAGGCATGGCTCTGACGTTGGACATACATATTGCTAAACTAATAGGCTGGTTCACCATTAGAAGGTCATGACCTTGGCTCTTATCTTTGTCAAGTTAGCAGCTGACACCTCCTCTGTGAGTAGCTTTCTTCAGGCCTCAGGGAGGTGCTGCACCCCTCAAGGGCGAGGATGGTAAGCTGAAGACAGGCAGAAAACTCCTAACCGTGGCTGTCGGGTTTGCTTTTGTGAGCTGGAGCAGGGATCTTGGAAGCACAGTCCTTTCCACGTTTGTTGAACTTCCTCTGCGCAAATTTATGGTCCCAATCTATGATGGGGGCTGGCAAGGCTCTCGCCTAGGAGTAGGTCACTTTACCTCCCTGACTCTATTTATCTCCCCTATTTATAAAATGCAATTAGATTGGGTGTTCTCTCTGCCCTTCCGGTCTAAGAGGGTCTTTAGTACAAAATAACTGTAAGATGCTCATGGAATTGACCATTTGGTTGGAAAGACAAAGCTAGTACAGTAACTGAAAATAATCCAAATTCAAGAACAAAGTGCAGTGTGTTTCCTGAAGATACACTAAGAATTCAAAACTGGAAGACACCAGCAGTTTGTAAGGCTCTATGTCAATTCCTTGAAAATCAGCTGGGCCTGAGTAGACTGAGAGGATGCAGTGGGTAGGGCTTCTGCTCACTCCTCAGACACAAGCAGGACCAGAAAGTGGAAGGGCAGGAGGTATTCCAGGGCAATGCCTTTTTCACACATACTCCTATCAATAAAAATAAGTTCGAGTACACCTCAAATATGTGTATTTAATTTATAAATAAGCATCTATTACTATACTAATATATTATTAAAATATTAAAACATACAGCAGAACAAGATAGTTTTTCTTTTTTTGGCCACACCACGCGGCTTGTGGGGTCTTAGCTCCCTGACCAGGGATTGAACCCAGGGCCCCATCAGTGAGGGTGCCAAGCCCTAACCTCTGGACCACCAGGGAATTCCCCAAACAAGACAATTTTAAATGATGAGATTTAAAAAAAAAAACCCAAACAGGGAATTCCCTGGTGGTCCAGTGGTTAGGACTTTGCACTTTCACTGCCAAAGGCGCGGGTGCCCAACATTGAGGCAGGACAACATATTTGCATATTAGATAAAATATGCATATTTGCATATTAGATAAAATTTGCATTTTATCTAATAGTTGCATATTAGATATGCGTATTAGATAAAACCCCCAAACAGAAGTCCAAACATTTTCTCTCTATACTCCAGAAGATCATAGTGGGCAACTCCTGGGGATGAACACACCCCAATTTTGAGACCACTCTACCAGGTGCGAGGAGGGAGGGGAAAGGATGTCAAAGAACAGCATGGAGGGCATGCGTGCGTGTGCGTGTGTCTGTGTGTGTGAGTGTGTCTGTGTGTGTGTGTAAGGTGTGTAGGGGTGATGGTGACCAGACCTCATGGGGAAGCAACGAGAAAGTAGGTGGGATGTGGCAAAGCCTCAGGAGACATTATGTGTGAGGACAGAGGTGAGGGGGAGTCTGGTGAGTTTGGGGAGCACAGCAGTCCAGCTTTTTGTCTTAGTGGGTGCTAAGTCCGTCCTCAGGCTGACAGTGCTCAGAGCATGCAAGAATCCAGCAAACATTTACTAAGGTTCTTCCTCTGCTCAAGGAACTGTGGGGAACACAAAAATGAGAACATTTCATTCCTGCCCTCAGGAAGTTTATAATCAAGCCACTCATTCAACTAACATTTATTCAGGAACTTCGCTTTGCCTGTTTCTACTCTGGGGGTTGGGAATAATAGCAGATGGCACAAGCTTGGTCCCAGCCCTCATGAGCTTATTATGGTCAAGTGGGAGAGACAGGCGTATTATCTAACTAACTCCATTTCGAGTCGGATTGTAGTAGATGTGGCGGCAGAGGTGGGAACAAAGACTTGTAGGAACATGGGTGAGGTTGTGGTAGATTCTATCTGTGAGAATCGTCCAGGTACCAGTAGGAGCTCTGGGTCAGTGCTGTCCAATAGAACTTTCTGAAACAATGGAAATGTTGTCCATCTGTGCTGTCTGATATGGTAGTCACATGTGGCTATCAAGCACCTGAAATGTGGCTAGAGTGACTGAGAAACTGAATTTCTAATTTTAATAGATTGACCTTTAAACAGTCACACATGGCTAGTGGCTACCACATTGGACAGCACAGCTGCAGAAGATCGTGGGGTGAAATGACTGGAGGTGAGTTTCATGTGGATGACATGTCTTCTTTCTTAAACTTGTACTTTCCCTTTGTACAGGGTAGAGACAGCCTAGAAGTCAAGAAAATCGTTTTCCCACCATAATGCTAAATCCCCAGTGATAGTTACAAGGCCACAGACAGTGGGTGTACTGATTGATGCTGGTCTGGACACACTGACTGATAAGAAATGAAAAAGAAGTTTAAATTTAGAAAATATTTTCCCCTCTTCTCTTCTGGTCTGAGTTCAAATCTCACCTCCTCTGACAGTAGTATCTTGACCTCACACCATCATCTTGGAAAGCATGAAGAGAACCTGAAAAGCAGTACCAGTTGTCCACCAGGAGGCAGTGCATGTGCCTCAAGATCACACAGATCAAGATCTCTTGGACCTTTAGACAATTGTTTTCCAGAAAATGGGGAGAACTACTTAAGTCCACTTTTAGATTTTTTTTTCTCTCTTCTCTATTGTGTTAGGTGCTCTAACAAGCACAAGTGGAGAAGTAGAGAAACAAACTTCTGTTCATATGTTAAAGCAAAGTTAATCAGATGGCAATGGATACTGGAATGGGCTTTTGTTTCCTTACTTGATTGGTGCTATGATAAAGACAGGAAAGGTTCCAAAGCCAAGGCCACTGAGAGGAGATTGGGGGAACCTCTATTCAAAGATGGCAAGTTGAATGCAAGGGTTATTCTCCAGTCCCTCCTGAAACCCCACTACAGCAACAGCAGAGGAGGTATTTTGGAGAACACACTAACCTACAGGATGAAGAGAACAAGAGTGCGACAATAGCAATAAACTTTGGAAGCTGGAAAGTAAATGTATGTTTGGTAACTGATGTAACAGAACCGAGAAGTGGGGAAGCCAAAAGCAACCCAACTCTTCAGGAGTTGGTGGCATTAGGGATGAATGCAAGTGGGAATAAAGGAGACTCTACAAGCAGGATGACTGATTAACAGTCCTTTTGAGAAGTGGTTAGATCTCCTACCTTCCTTTCCTATTCTGCAAAACCAGGCCAGACAAATGTTCACATTCTGAATGTTGACATCTCCAGCCAGTTTCTCCATCTTGTTTCCAGAAAAATGCTAGTAAGGACTATAGCTTCCACATGAGAGATAGTAAGAGCTTTCACTACAGTTCTTCTAAAAATGCAAGAGAAAAGACTTAAAAATAGTGATACCCAGGGTTCCCCAGAAAAATGCCCCAAGAAGATCACCCTACTGAATCCCATAGTTGCCAACCCTAGGCATGTGCACAGGGCTTACCAGCAGCTCTTAGCGTCCCATTTGTAAATATAGAGAGACACTTAAGGATCAACTGACATTTGAGAATGGCTCTAACAGAAAAGGCAGAACCAAAGAGGAGGGGGAGTCATTTGGAGGCAACAGAAGCTATAGAAGTTATATAGGGAGAAGAAAAAGTTTTCAAATCATTATTAATATTCTCAGAGAGCAAGAAGAAAATGTTGTATTCATGAAATAAGAATAAGATTCTATTATGCTATATACCTTAAACTTATATAGTGATGTATATCAATTCAATCTCAATAAAACTAGAAAAAAAAATAGGATTCTAATTTTTTTTTTTTTTGCAGTACATGGGCGTCTCACTGTTGTGGCCTCTCCCATTGCGGAGCACAGGTTCCGGATGCGCAAGCTCAGCGGCCATGGCTCACGGGCCCAGCCGCTCCACGGCATGTGGGATCTTCCCGGACCGGGGCACGAACCCATGTCCCCTGCATCAGCAGGCGGACTCTCAACCACTGCACTACCAGGGAAACCCCTAGGATTCTACTTTTAAAAAAAATTCAGAGAAAAAACAGAAGTGCTTGGAAAGAGCAGAAATGAAAAAGGCAAGGATAGCAATCAGAATACGTAGCAAAACACAAAGAAAAAATAGAGAGAAGTAATGCAATTATAGGACGACGCCAGAACGTCTAAACCCAAATTTGGAAAGCAGATCCAGAGACAATGAGAGAAAATTCCCAAAGAAATAATTCATGAAAACTTCCCAGACATCAAGAGTCTAAATTTCCCAATTATACCCAGCAGCATGGATGAAAACTGATTCACCAAGACATATCATCATGCAATTTCATCACACTGGGACAGAGAGAAATACTAAGCGTTTCCAGGAAGAAAAAAGAAAACATGTTTTATGCAAAGTGTCAAGAATCAGAATGGCTTTGGACTTCTCAACAACAATATTATAGAAAACAATGGATAAATGTTTCAACATCCTGAAGAAAAGTATTTCCAAAGGTAGAATTCTATACCCAGCAAAACTGTTCATTAAAAATGAGGGTATAATAAATATGTTTTCAGATATGCAAGGCCTTATTGAGGAAGCTGCTGGAGATATTTTTACTTTAAAAGGATTAAAATTTTTTAAAATTTAAAAAAAGGAAGATGTGGGGTCTGGGAAACGGGGGTTCCATCACAAAAGAGAGGTAAAGTTACCTCTAATACAACAGCTGCTAGTAGACGTAGAGGGTAACCAATCCAGACGTTTCTGGAAGAGACGTAGAGGGTAACCAATCCAGAAGGTTCGGAGGAGACTTCTTCAAAAAGACAGAATTAGTGTGTGAACACATTGAAAAGAGTTTCGTGATAAATTATTAAAACTGATCAAAAATATAAGACAATTGTTAACTTCAGGAAAAGCATAAGTTGTTGAGGAATACAAAAAGAAACATAATATTTAGGGTTCCACTATTCACAGCATTTACAGAATTATAATAATGTAAACACTTAGTATCAGTCTCCAAAATTTCAGTGGAACTGTAGAGGGAGAATGGAGGAAAGGCACCTGTGTGTGTGTGTGCACGTGCACACGTGTGTGCATGTGTGTGTACGTGTGCTCTATGCGAAAGAGTAAAATCCTTTTCTTCTGTAGAGGAAGTTAGTAGGCAATACCTAAAACCAAAAAACCAAGAAATAGCAATAAAATCATGTTATTACAGATATATAGGATGTAAATATCAAAAGAATCTATTAAAATGAAAGTGATTGCCTCGGATTAGGAAATGGTAGAGGGGAAATGGAGAGTTGAGGAACTCCATTTTATTATAAGCTTTTCAAACCTACCTGACTCTCTAAATTCTGTGAATTTATAACTTTGATTTAAAAAAACCAAATTACAATAAATTTGAAATAAAAGGAAGAGATAAAAGGCCCAGAGCAGGGAACAGGGCAGGTTTTTCTGGAGACTCCTCAGTCTGGATCAACACACTGGTGCTGGGAGATCACACCCACCTCCATGCTGCCAGGCTGCTCGAGTGGGGTACAAGGGAACAACTCTGGTGCTGCTCTGCCTGCGTTTAAATCTCCATGCTGTGACATCACAGCTGTGTAACCTTGGGCAAGTCCCTTAACCTCTCTGTGCCTTGGTTTCCTCATTCATAAAATAGGTAGAATGATAATCGTACCTAGTTCTCAGGGCAATATTTGGAACACCCTTCTCTAAAAAATTATTCATTGTCCAAAATTCAAATTTAACCGAGCTTCCTGTATTTATCTGGTACTTCCCCAAGGGAAGGTAGACCCTTGAAGAACCCAGCTCAGGGACTGTTGTCTGTGCCGGCGCCAAGTTTGCCTGGGTCAGCTCATTCCACGTGGTTCCTCCGGTCCTGGGCTCCGAGGCAGTATCGGGGGATGCAATGGCCTCTGGGCTCCAGGTGGGCACAGGCATGCTTGCCTTGATCACCAGGGTGCCCAAGCGCTCTGCGTAGAGTAGCACACAGACTAGGCGCTCTATAAAGAATTGACAAATATGCAATTAATTAATCTAGCTAGACTCTTAGAAAAATAAACTGGAAAGAAAAAAGTCAAGTATTTTCTCGGGTATAAGCCTTTCTTAGAGAGTGTTTTCCTAAAATCCTATTTTAGAAACTGTCCTAGAAAAATTAATTTCACCCAGAAATGATTGTAAATTGTGTGCTTTGTCAGGAATTTAATTGCAAGAGGAAATTTGGGGTAGACTCGTTTCATTAGGCAATGTTCCCCCAGGGAGTTGTTGGGGATCAACTCTGTGGCCGATGAATCTGAGATCCCTTATATGTGGAATCTAACAAAACAGGAACAGACTCACAGACATAGAAAACTGACAGTTACCAAAGGGAAAAGCGGCAGGGGAGGGATAAATTAGGAATTTGGGATTGGTAGATACAAACTACTATATATAAAACAGGTAAACAACAAGGTCCTACTGTGTAGTACAGGGAACTATATTCAATATCTTGTAATAAACTATAATGGAAAAGAACCTGAAAAAGAATAGACATACATATATATGTATAACTGAATCACCTTGCTGTACACCTGAAACATTATAAATCAACTATATTTCAATTAGAAAAAAAGTGACTGTCCCCTTTCACACCCAATGCTTGATTGCTACATGGGCTGAACCAGAAAAGTAAAGTCTAGTTGGTCTGGGTGTAGGTGGAACCATAAAACATTAGAGCTGGAAGAGTATTAGAGGTAATTGATCCAACCAGATGAAGAACCAGAGACCTGGAGACGGAACGTTCCTTCCCCAGATCGCCAACCTCACACCCAGGTTCATTCCATCCACCCATCTCTCAGGGCCGCATCCTGTTAAAGGAGACTCCAGGCCCTGTGGCACGGGCTGTGGACAAGAGGGTGCTGTTCATTCCACCTGAGGTGACCACGCTCAAGGTGCTTGTGTTTGTGGTTGTAGCATTTCGCTTTTGCCT